>NC_061073.1:2714049-2840601 GCF_021917145.1 Hypomesus transpacificus | reverse complement strand
GAGTCTATTGTTGCTGACTGTAGTAATTGCATGTTGTGTTTGAGTGAACTCTCTTCACGAGGCTTATCTAGCAGTCTGAGTGCTTGTCATCTCCATGGCGGCGGCTGTGGAGAAATGTCTTGCAGATTGAGTGAACAGAGGAGGAGGAGAGAGGCTTCTTTCTTTGTCTGTCTGAGCGAACTGGTCCACTGTGCCTCCTGAGCCGGTGTCGCTTGAGAACCGGGCAACCTGCCCTGGACAGTTGTCAGGGCCTACTTCCCCGCTCTTCTCTCCCCACACCTGCTCCTCTACTTTCTACACCGACTCCTGTCCCGCCGCAAACTTCAGACGTTCAAACCATCACCCCACTCTACATCTGTGGACTAAAAATTTGAAATTCCAATATCGAAGGCTTTATAAATCAAATGCAAACAACTTGCTTCTACTAACTAGTAGGTCTTATTAAACCTCATTGGGTCCTAGTTCTCTTCATTTCACTTGAGCCCTGCCCTTGGCTAATAACAAGCTCATCACAGCATCTACATTCATATCGTTTCTCCTCATCATCTGACTCATTGCCATGTGGCCTGCAGAAGGGGACAGTGTGTTGTCTTTGTCTCTGGGGCTCCAGTGATAAATTCCACTAGTATCTATTTATGCCAGTGTCTACTGTCTGGGTATTCCATACAGACTCCATGATGGCATGGCCGTCACTCAGGAGGTGAGAGGTTGTGACAGCTGAGTGATGGGTCCCCTTTCCAGGTGACCTTGGCTGGGGACAACAGGCCTGATTTGGGATGGATGTAGGCAGGCCGAGGACGTGCTGTGACTTGTTCTAGACCTTGACAAGCCTTATGAACTTTTAGGGACCAGTGCAAGCATGGCGGTTGAGCGAGCATGCCATTGCACAGTATTCCTCCCATAAACTGTGAGAAATGAACTTTAATTTGGCCTGTGTTCGTATGACTGGGATGGATCGATATGGGTGGGATGTGCATGTTTTTCCGACACATCAGTTTCTTATCTTCAGTGCACTTAGGCATTGTGTTTTCATGAAGAGAGGTGCCAGATGCTGTTCTAACAGAGTCAGGGCCTGAGCTTTATGACTTTGTGGTTTACTGCTGCTTTTCACATCTTGATTGGAATCCTCCCTGGGAAGCATCTCTCCCTCACCCGCTCTCTCTCCTTATTTTCTCTCTCTCTCCTTCTCTCTCTCTCTCTCTCTCTCTCTCTCTCTCTCTCTCTCTCTCTCTCGTCGTTCTCTCTCTCTCTCTCTCTCTCTCTCTCTCTCTCTCTCTCTCTCTCTCTCTCTCTCTCTCTCTTTCTCTCTGTCGCTCTCTCTCTCTCTCTCTCTCTGTCGCGCTCTCTCTCTCTCTCTCTCTCTCTCTCTCTCTCTCTCTCTCTCTCTGTCGTCTCTCTCTCTCTCTCTCTCTCTCTCTATCTCTCTCTCTCTCTCTCTCTCTCTCTCTCTCTCACACACACACACACAAACACACAGTCTCTCTCTCTCTGTCTATCTTTCCATCTCTCTTTCTATCTCTGTCTCTCTACTACTCTCTAGTCATGTGGTAAGGTTGCCAGTGAAGTGGTTTAGTCAGGGCACTTACACAGCTTTTAGAAGGCCCGTGTACAGATCCTTCTAGTTTCCTGAGAGGTCAAGAGGCATGCCACTTTAGATTTCAAATTCTTCTTCCACAATTACTTCCACTTCTCTGTCTGGCCAATGAATTGCACAACATAATTGTAGGTCTGCCTGTGGATTCTCTTCCTCTTTGCTTAGTGTTGCAGTGACCATTCAACTTCCATAATCGGCCTGCCTCCCATAGGGCAAGGCATTACCTATGCTTGGTGTAAAGGTAAAGCTGTCTATTTAATTGGCCCCCCTGGGACAGAACACTTTGACTCTCAGTGGGCTTTTGTAAAAGAATGTTAATTAGCCCAACAATTAAATCAGCCGCCGACGTCGTTGGGCGTCTGGCATTGACACGTTTGACAAGAGAGCGAACAGAGGTCAGATAGACCTGAAGCACCAGACAAGTTCATTCATCTGACAGCAGATGAGATGTAAGAGATTCTTGAGACTCAGAAACACAGATTGAATGACGCCGCCCTCCCAGATATGAAGGACTGAAGGCGAGGTTCAGTTTGATGCATTACAGGATAAACATATGCGTGCATTATGTGTGTACAGTACATTCTGTTGGTTATTGTCTCCCAGCACCTCTTGTGCAGTATAGTTTATGTGGGATCCCTGTGTGTGAGCAGATGGTGTGTTGACTTACAAATGTCAAAGTAAGCAAAAAGCATAAACATTGTTTACGATTGGTTGATTTGAAATCGTAACATTTTATTATTATTATATATGATCAAAGTGTTTGGTTCTGAAAGAGACAGTCGAAAAGGTTTTTCATTTGGGTATCACTTGTGAGTAAACTTAACAAAAATGTTAAAATTAGGTGCCCCAGTCCAAATGCTAGGCTGTTTCAGGTTTCAAGGCCACTCGATGGTGCTCGATTACTTTTAGCGGTCTTGGCATTACTTTATATTGCTTAAAAAATCTTCTATTGTATGGATGAAGATAATGGTCTCATAAAATATATGTATTGGTGTTTTATTACATAATATGAAGGAAGGCTAATATGTAACATTTCAAACAGACAGTGTAAAGTCTACATATGGCAGATACAGATATAGTCAGAGGCTAACGGCACGTGCCTTTGAAGAAACCTCCCATGCAGTAGACCATGCCGATTTGATCCTAAGGCGATTTGGCCAAGGTTGTGTGTGTGGCTGTTTAATCGGACGTGATAGTAAGGCTATTATCACGGAGGCTGTGCCTCTTTCATCAGCTTTACCTTTGGACACTTTGCTCCGGTGAAGTTTTTATTGAAATATACTGAAACAAAATCCATTTCAATAAATCCAATTCTCTTGGAACACTGATAGCAATTCCAGGACAATTCCTTTGTTGGCTGTGTCTGTATTTAAGAACGTTGTTTTTCCGAGAGCTCTGCATGGGCCAGGCTGAGCTGGCACGGGTCTGGACGTTTGCGCTGGCAGCAGTCTGTGTGCCATTGTGCCAGGGAGTCACGCTCCGCCTCGTGTGCCCACCGGGGGCATCGCTCGAACAATCTCCAGAGTTTAGTTTTTTTTTCATCCCCCCCTCTCACTTTCTTACAATTTCTCTCTGTCTCGGTCTGTTGAAAGGAGAGATGGGAGTGTTTAGAGAAGGAAAGAGAACTGTTCACTGGAACAGGGTTGTACAGAGGGAAACAGAGCGTTTCCTCCTTCGTGAGGTGAGCCTTTTCAGGTTACAATGCCAAAGGTCATTAGGAAACCATTACATATGCGTGTTTATAGTATTGGAAGTCACCTTTCAACGTCGTATGAATAATCGGCATGGTTTTCCAGCATTTTCTTCCTCACCAAGGGATTCAGTTTCAACACACTGGAGTAAAGCAAGTTTGTGTTAGCGTTTGACTGTTGATTCCTGCTTTCTATCTCTCTCCTGCTTTCTACCTCTCCCCTGCCTTCCACCTCTCCCCTGCTTTCTACCTCTCCTCTGCCGTCTATCTCTCTTGCTTTCTACCTCTCCCCTGCTTTCTACCTCCCCCCTGCCGTCTATCTCTCTTGCTTTCTACCTCTCCCCTGCTTTCTACCTCTCCCCTGCCGTCTATCTCTCTTGCTTTCGACCTCTCCCCTGCCTTCTACCTCTCTTGCTTTCTACCTCTCCCCTGCCTTTTACGCTTCCCCTATTTTCTCACTTCTCCTGCTTCCATGTCCCCTGACGTCCACATATCTCCTGCTTTCTACTGCTGCCCTGCTTTCTTCCTTTTCCAGTTCCTTGTGCTGTATTGACAATACTTCAGAACTGCCTGTCCCCTTCTGCAGTGAGGCAGCAGAAATATCCCAAAGTTCCCACAGCTTAGCGCATGTGGTCATTCCTCACCGAGATCCGGGGAGCCTGGCGGGCTGTGTACGCCCACAGGATGATCAACACGCTCACAACAAGCACTGACATTCTCAAGGATCCAAATGCGATGTTGATCTTGGCCTGAACGTGTGTGTTGGTGATCTGCTCTCACCCCATTCCTCACCTCACCTCACCCCCCTCACCCTCCCCATTCACCCTCACCAACCTGACCCTCACCTCCCTCACCCCTCACCTTCACCCCCCTCACCACACCCTCCTCCTCGTGTTCCTTACGCTAAGCCCAGTGTGTCAGAAAACGACTAACATTAACAGGTGCCATGAAGTCATCTTCACAAGTGGCTGGCCTTATGGCCCTTCCTATTTTCCTCTCCTGCCTCTCACTTTCTCGCATTGTCTGTCTCTGTCTCTCTCTCCCCTGTTCTCGCTCTGTACCTGTCACGGCAAAGGAATCCATCGCTCATATATCCACAGCCGGCTAGGAACCACACGTGCAGTTCATCTGAGGTCTGTGTGAAGGTGCTGGATCCGATGCCAATGGCCCACATAAGCTGGATCTCCTGTGTGTCATTAAATGCATTCACCCGCGGCTCATGAAAATAACTGTATCTCTAATCTGAAATGGGCATAGCTCCGTGGTAGAGCGTTTGACTGTGCATCAAGAGGACTCGAGTTCAACCCCCCTCTGTGTTGACTTGGAAAAATGATACGTGCCTAATGAATATGTTGATATTTTCATGTCTGGATGTAGTATTGGCTGCGTTTTAGTTGATAGAACTGTGTCACCTGATCCCTGCCTCTTTCATGTAGCCTCATAAACTATCTGTGGTCTAAGTTAAAGGGGTGTTTTGGTAGGCCTTTTGACCCAATGTGTATTGATAACTTCAGCCAGCCCCTTGTTGACAGGGCAGGATCATTTATGGTGTCCTTGGTCTGGAAAGGTGTTATTCCAGCAGTTTCAAAGTTCAACTTCTCTGACATTGCCCTAAAGCTCGCAGATGATCCAGTCTGTACAACTGTTTTGAAACAGTACAAGTGTTTACTGACAGTCATTTATGGAGTCCTTTTCGTCAAAGTCCAGCATGCTGTGTTATGACACTGGAATGCATGTAGGCTGAGGGTCTCTGTTTTGGCTGCAGTGGTTCCATACTAGCAGGAAATGGCTGTGTACAAAGCAGGAAAAATGTGTATGTCCGGAATGAGGTTTGAAAAAAAGAGTTTCTGGCTTTCTTCTTCTCATCTTCTTTGTCCTAGACAGATCTTGTCTTCAGCCACATGTGTATGTGCTTGCTCATAACCAACTGCTGTTTTTGTCAGGTCATGCAACCTGTCCTTGCAGTTGCAAAAAATACAAATAAAGTGTGCCCTATTCCTGGTCTAGAACCTGTCCATTAGACCATTTCCGGTCAAGTTTCTTTTTAACATCAACTTTAACACTCTTTAATAATAATGTGCTCCACAGAAGATCACTTGAAGACACCAGTCACCTTCCACAGTGACGGGACATTGGGAGAACAGCTGGACTCCCTGAGAGAGACCGTGGACGCCCACCAAACGGACCCACGCACCCCTTCCAACTCTTCCTCAACCACCGAGTCTGGAGCCCACTCCAGGAGGAAGCGCTTCCTGTCCTATCCTCGCTATGTGGAACTGATGGTGACGGCAGATGCCAAGATGGTGCGACACCACGGGCGCAACCTGGAACACTACATCCTAACTATCATGTCAGTAGTAAGTAAGATATTGTTTTATAAAACTATTACACAAAGAAATTCAACAACACATGAGACGGACGAAAAATGCTACGAAAATGTTATGAGGCAAGGAAATGTGGTTTCTGCTCATTGATACGTTGCTGACGTTTGGGAGTTGAACGATTACTTGTCTTTAGTTTGGTTCATTCTCTACGTGGATCTTTCTGGTGTTATGTGGTGGCTGGTTATGAATTTGATTCAAGTATGTCATGCGGAGTGTTATTTGACATAGGAATTGGGGTCTTTGTTTTACATGTTTGTAACCTATTATCCAATATAAGGACACAATTGTTTCGATTTAATCATTACCCATCTTGTAGTTAGTTAATCAGTACCTACTGTTAAGACTTGTCTGGCACTGTTGAAGAGGAAGGCAAGTCCTGGACATTGTTGTATCAAGTTGAGCCAGTTCCATTTTCTTCCATACCTGATATGGATTGCTTGGGAGATTTGCCCATAAGCTTTGACCCATGGATGGAAGTTTTCCCACAAACCTTTTATCGTTATTGGTCTGGCACTTATTATCAACAGTATGAGCTGGTTTTTAAACATCACACAAAACATCGGAGAGAGGGAGAGAGGGAGAGAGGGAGAGAGAGATGAAGACAGAGAGACAGAGGCAAAGAAAGAGAGAAAAAGAAAGCTTGCCAAGATATGTTTCTTGGCCTTGTCTTTACGTTACGTCACAGAGTCTTAACTTATGGCTACTTTCCTCTTTCTCGATGCGGTTGCCGATATTAGTGGCTGTTGCTGACAATGTCAATGAGGGCGTCAGAGAGTTTGGCTGTTTTATCAACTTCCTGGCTTTGTTGGGCAACGACTCCTCGAACTAAGGCCCGGGCAGGATTTACAGCCAAAATACGGAATAGTAAAGATGTGTTGTTGAAAACACAGTGCTTTCAGGAGTGGTAATGTGAGGGACTAGCGCAACGCATACACACATGGTTTAAAATAGTTTTTATGACCCTGTCCGTCAAAATGATGGACGATGGAAGAGTCTAACGCAACCACTGGCCTATGGCGTTTCTGCAGCTGCCTTTCTGCAGTTTTAGCTTGCTAGCTATCTCTCAGAAGCTAATGAGCTGCAGAACTGATGTTCTACTGTAGGTAAACGCTCGCCAGTTTGGGATGTGGCTAACTAGTGCTACCGTAAACGTCACTTTTCTTCACAAAAACAATGTTACTATATTATTATTCCAGCCAGTACAAGCAAAGCAATCGTTTATCAAGACAAACTTTTTGACATCGATATGTAATGCAAGAATTGAGGGACTAGTTAGGATGGGAAAATAAATCATAATTCAATATGTATGAGAGAGAATATAGGTATTGCCTTGCAAAAGGTGAACACACCCAAAAATGTATTTAATCAGCAGATTCATTTGATTCAAAGCAACACACAGAGGTGTGTTTTGAACCAGTGGCTTCTTGATCTGCAGTCGAATGCACTGCACTGAGCTTCCACCCATTCCAGTACACATGAGCTACACGTACACACAGAAACACAGACACATTCACTGAAAACACACCTACCCTCAGCTCTCGTTGGTGCCGATCGATCAAGAATGTCAATCCGGTCGACACAAAGCAGAACCCCCCACTTTAGACAGGACAGGGAAGTGAGCCAAGACTTGTAGATCCATCATCGTCATGGTGACAGCACACCAAGGGTGTGTGTGTGTGTATGAGGGCAGGGGTGGGGGTTGGGGGGGGGGTGCAGCTAATGGATGGGCTGTGCTGTGCTAGCTCTCCGCTATGATGTCATAGTGTTTACAGTTACTACAGAGACCAGGCCTGGGTGGACATTCCTCCTGTGTAGCTGAGCCTGGAGAGAGTCCTCAGCACACAAGGCTGTCCCGCTGGTGCCTCTTTGGGTGCCCCCTGGTCCCCCCCTTGGTGCCCCCTTGTGCCTCTCTAGGTCTCCCCGGCCTATGGCGCTCCCCCTCAGGTTCCCCCTCCAGGCTAGGACAAGCTAAATGTTGACAGTGCACTAATGAGGACCTGTCAGGACTCGGGGCACGGTGACCCTCTGCTACAGGGGTGAACGAGGAGAAGGGGGAGGTTACACATATGCATACGTGCTGCTGAGCACACGCATGGACGCACACACATGTCCTGTATGTACAGATGTGGACCTACTTATGCACATGCACACCCCCTTGCACATATAAACATACACTTGTGAACGTAAACGCACGCACTTTTTACACTCGCACACACTTTGGGCAAATGTGTCAGTAGGGGAATTGTAATTGCTCCTAATACACTGTTGATTAAACTAACCCCCACAAGGCATTCATATTTGTCTTTATTTCTTTCTTCAGTCTGATTCAACTGTTACTGTTTTGATTACACCCCCCCGGAACTTTTGTCTAACTCTCGCTCGGGATAATTAAGTTGCCGACTTTCTCATCCCGAAGTTCCTTTTTTTTCACTTGTAACATTTCAGATTATTAGAGGTTTGCATTCCTTGTCTGTGTCATCTTTTTGCAGGTTGCTGCGGTTTACAGGGACCCAAGCGTGGGGAATCTCATCAACGTCATGATTGTCAAGCTAGTCATCATCCACAATGAACAGGTGACTGAGGCCTCTCAACCCTGCAACCCGTAGAGGCTCTCTCAAGATGTCTGACGTCATCGCAGGTGTTCCGGGCCATTCTCTATGGAGTGTATTAGGAGGACAGTGCCCTCCTTGTCAGTCGAATGTCTCCAGAGAGATCCTCACCAGGAAAACGATACTACTGTGCCTTTACACCTGTGCTGTGACAAGGGCCGAGCGAGGCTTATTGCTCTTGGCATTGTAACTCTAAAGAACTGTAAACAGAAGACTTAGAATGTAATTAACTGCACTTTTCTTTGACTTTGGGAGAGCTTTTAGGTATGTTGTTACATGTATTCACTTAAAGGAAAGCTCTCCTGTTCAGATTCTGACCACGGTCTCCTGTTTCCTAGGAGGGGCCGAATGTGAACTTCAATGCTGCTAACACCCTCCATAACTTCTGTGTGTGGCAACAGAGCCAGAACGTTCAGGACGACAGTCACCCCTCGCACCACGACACTGCACTGCTCATAACAAGGTACACACATGCTCTCCTCCTCCCTCCCTAAGCACGTCATCTTATTTGGGGGGAGTTGACTGGTATTCGTGGGGAGTGTTTTCATGTGGGGGATGCTTTCATGTTAGTGGGTGTCATTTGCACTTCAGGGCCACCGTATACCACCCCTCCCATTCCTCACCTCCCTCCCTCCCTCTCTCCCACCCTACACCACACCACACCTCCCTACCACTCCTCACCTCCCTCTCTCCCACCCCAACCCACACCTCCCTCCCATTCCTCACCTCCCTCCCTCCCTCTCTCCCACCCTACACCACACCACACCTCCCTACCACTCCTCACCTCCCTCTCTCCCACCCCAACCCACACCTCCCTCCCATTCCTCACCTCCCTCCCTCCCTCTCTCCCACCCTACACCACACCACACCTCCCTACCACTCCTCACCTCCCTCTCTCCCACCCCAACCCACACCTCCCTCCCATTCCTCACCTCCCTCCCTCCCTCTCTCCCACCCTACACCACACCTCCCTACCACTCCTCACCTCCCTCTCTCCCACCCCAACCCACACCTCCCTCCCATTCCTCACCTCCCTCCCTCCCTCTCTCCCACCCTACACCACACCACACCTCCCTACCACTCCTCACCTCCCTCTCTCCCACCCCAACCCACACCTCCCTCCCATTCCTCACCTCCCTCCCTCCCTCTCTCCCACCCTACACCACACCACACCTCCCTACCACTCCTCACCTCCCTCTCTCCCACCCCAACCCACACCTCCCTCCCATTCCTCACCTCCCTCTCTCCCTCTCTCCCACCCTACACCACACCTCCCTCCCACTCCTCACCTCCCTCTCTCCCAACCCACCCCACCCCACACCTCCCTCCCATTCCTCACCTCCCTCCCATCCCTCAGCGTCCCCACCTCCCACCTCTCACGCTCACCTCAGCCACCTCCCCACACGTCACCACTGCCCCTCACCTACTCCACCTCACCAGCCACACCTCACTTCCCACCGCTCACCTTCTCCCCCTGGCCTCCCATGCCTCACCTTTGATGCTCACCTCCCCCACACCACACCACACCTGGGGGCTAGGGAGTCAGATGGCTGAGCGGTGAGGGAGTCGGGCTAGTAATCCGAAGGTTGCTAGTTCGATTCCCGGCAGTGCCAAATGACGTTGTGTCCTTGGGCAAGGCACTTCACCCTATTTGCCTCGGGGGGAATATCCCTGTACTTACTGTAAGTCGCTCTGGATAAGAGCGTCTGTTAAATGACTAAATGTACACCTCCCCACCTCACCTCCCACCCGTTAAGTCTCCCACGTTCATCTTACCTCCCCCACCTCACCTCTATGTTAAGTGTTTAGCTATATCCTGACTCAAAAATGTGTCCTGAAACTGTCCACAATGATGTTTGGTGCCTTTGACTCTGTTCACAGGGAAGACATCTGCCGAGCAAAAGACAAGTGTGACACGTTGGGTAAACACACACCTTCAACTGTCTCGAAATGTTTTCATATCTGCTGCAGCCGCTGTAATTGGCTCCCCTGTCCCAGCTCCTGTACAGTAATGAGTTTAGGTCGGTGCTGTCGGCTAGCTAACAGTGACAGAGCAGAGTGGTATCGAAGAAGGGGGGTTAGGAGGGATGGAGGGATGGAGGGAGGGAAGTGGGAGGTGGAAGGCGGGCAGGGCAGCACCAATCTCTCTTACGGAACAGAAGTTTGATGGCTTAATCGCCTTCCAAAGACCAGGGCAGTTTTTTTTTTCTTCGTCTCCCTCGCCTGCTCCATTCAAGTATGTGTGTGTGTGTGTGTGTATGAGGTATGTGTGTGTGTTTGGTGTGGGTGTATGATGTGTGTGTGTGTATTTGGTGTGTGTGGGTGTGTGTGTGTTTGTTTGGTGTGTGTGTGTGTGTGTCCGCAGGGCTGGCTGAGCTGGGTACCATGTGTGACCCCTACCGGAGCTGTTCCATCAGCGAGGAGAACGGACTCAGCGCCTCCTTCACCATTGCTCACGAGCTAGGCCATGTGTAAGTACACACACACACACACACTCACATGCACACATACTACATACACACACACACATGCACACATCCCCTCTCCCCCCCCCACACACAGTCCGTACACATACGTATACAGGCACTCTCCATACATACACACACACACCATACACCCCCCCACACACACACCCCCACACACACCATACACCCCCCCCCACACACACACACACACACACACCTCCGACACACGTTTAGTACTCGTACAGACACACATCATCCCTTTGGACCCTCTGCCCTCCATCAGATTCTCCTTCTTCCCCCCTCCCCTCCTCCCCCCCCCCCCACCCCCCCCACCCCCCCCCCCCCCCCTTCTCCCCCGACCCCGTCCCTCACACAAAAGCCCTCTTATACTTATTGCACAGCACACGCAGGTGCAAAACATAATAAAGCACCAAAACGTTTTTTTTTTTTTCTTTTCTTTTTTTTAATAACATGCCAGTTTTAATACCCTCGCTGTACCATGCAGAGTTAACCCTCTAGGCATCAGGTGCCTTCTCAGGCTACCGTGAGTGTCACCGCTGGGCGCTTCAGATGTGGCAGACACGCAAGCCCTCAGGGTGCCTCTGTTTTGGACTTGGAGATAATGAGTGTTTTCTCGGCATTAAATAAACACTGATTTAATGAATTCAGCCTTGTGGTGCGGTTCAAGACACCGTACGAGGCCCGGTTGCGTGAGTGTTCGGGAGCAGGTGCCGAGACGCCGCGTCTCGAGCGCCGCGGAAACACGAGCCCATCGCACAATGCGGTCGCGCTGCGTGTGTCTTCGCGACCGGGTAATAACGGTGTCATCATAACACGCCTCCTCGCCCCCCGGTGTGTTTCCACAACAAGGCGACGTCGCCATATGTGTGAGCGGAAAGACGAGCTGCATGAATGAGCCGCTTTGTAGCTACAAGACAACACAGGACCCACTCTTTTATGCCCAGGGAAGCTCTCTGTGGTGACTGCAGCAGTCGGTCCCCAGCCAACATGGCCCAGTGCAGAAATGATGAGTTACGAGGGGGCTAAATCTCTCTCGTGTATGAATCCGTCTTCCTCCCCTCCTTTCTCCTGGAGCCTGGACGTGAATGCGACAACGTTGCCTTCCGTCGGGCCCAGTTGTTCTTGTTAGTAAATGGAGCCAGTGTGAGTCAGTGGAATGAGAATGACAGTTATTCTCCTTCCCCCTCTGTCCCTGTTGGCTCACACATTCCTCTCTGTGGCGGTGGTGGCGCTGAAGAACGCAGTAGAACTCAGAATAATGCAGCACAACAAAGCGGAACACTGCGTAATGCAGTAGAATACTGCAGAATGTATCAACGTACAGTAGAACACAGCAGAACACAGTAGAAGGCAGTAGAAGGCAGCAGAACACAGCGTAATGCAGTAGAATACTGCAGAATGTATCACATACAGTAGAACCCAACAAAACCCAACAGAACACAGTAGGAAACAGTAGAACACAGCAGAACGCAACAGAATGCAGCAGAACGCAACAGAATGCAGCAGAACGCAGCAGAAGGCAGCAGAGCACAGAATAACACAGCAGAGCACAGCAGAACACAGTAGAACACAGCAGAAGGCTGGTCAGGGCCCGGAGGGTAGAACCCGCCCCCTCCCTGAAACTGTTTATGCTAAAGTTCAAGCAGCTGGACAGCCAGTTGGCTTTGCCTCTCGGCACGGTTAATCGCTGCGTTCTCGAGCCTTCTCTGAGTGTTTAGCTCTCTGGGAAAGCCAGTGTCGGGTAGTAGGACTCTCTCAGACTATTGCAGATTAAAGAAACTAAAGCCCAAAGCTTTCTCCTTAATGGAAAGGAGGCCTTTCTCAGGTGACTCTTGGTGTGATTACAAACGGCCAACTTGGGCCCTTTTAGTGATTTGTAGTCACTCGATAGCAATTCAAAGGTGACACGGACAGGGATTATATAGTTCTCAATCATCAAATGATGTTTGATCACGGATAATTACCCCAGACAATTTTGAGACGTCGTTAGAGCCCTCCATGAGAGATATTCGTATTGTTTCAAGATATATATCCCAAAGACACGCCGCAAAAAACTTTATTGGCAGTTCAATTTCCTGGACGCATGAGGCCCCAGCAGACTGGCGGAGTCGATCAGGTCACAGGGTTGAGCAATATGGTTTTGATTTTGACGGTGATAAATTTGGAAGAGTTGTGATGGTTAATCCCGTGACAGAGAAGGGATCCATCACCAGGCGTTAAGTTACTGTAATTCATCTCCTGTGTCTGCAGGGGCATTGGTGTGGGAGGGGTGATGTGTGTGTGTGTCTGCATCTTTGCGGGAATGTGTTTGTGTCTGTGCCCAC
The DNA here is from genome assembly GCF_021917145.1 of Hypomesus transpacificus. Classification (NCBI taxonomy): domain Eukaryota; kingdom Metazoa; phylum Chordata; class Actinopteri; order Osmeriformes; family Osmeridae; genus Hypomesus; species Hypomesus transpacificus. Next base: position 2,827,514 of record NC_061073.1, on the reverse strand, counting down.
ACGTATGTTTGTGTCTACACATCCGTGTGCGTGTCCAGGTGTGCATGTGTGTCTGTTTCCTAGTGTGGGGGCTCCCAGGGCCCTCTAGGAGGTGACAGGCTACTGATGTTCCTCAACACTGTCCGGCTGTTCCTCAACACTGACCCTGTCCAGCTGTTCCTCAACACTGACCCTGTCCAGCTGTCCCTCAACACTGACCCTGTCCAGCTGTTCCTCAACACTGACCCTGTCCGGCTGTTCCTCAACACTGACCCTGTCCAGCTGTCCCTCAACACTGACCCTGTCCAGCTGTTCCTCAACACTGACCCTGTCCAGCTGTACCTCAACACTGTCCCTGTCCAGCTGTTCCTCAACACTGACCCTGTCCAGCTGCATCTCAACACTGTCCAGCTGACCCTCAACACTGACCCTGTCCAGCTGTTCCTCAACACTGACCCTGTCCAGCTGTACCTCAACACTGTCCAGCTGACCCTCAACACTGACCCTGTCCAGCTGTACCTCAACACTGTCCAGCTGTTCCTCAACACTGACCCTGTCCAGCTGTTCCACAACACTGACCCTGTCCAGCTGTACCTCAACACTGACCCTGTCCAGCTGTACCTCAACACTGTCCAGCTGACCCTCAACACTGCTGACAAAAGCTGGAACTGTATCCCCTGGCTGGCTGTCTGGGAGGGTTATTTATGAAGCTCCCAGCTGGAGGCAGCTCTGCTGAGCTCCCATCCTGCTCTCCACACTGTGACATGGCACAGTGTGTCCTAGTAAACACGGAGAGCGAGGAGTAAAGAGCCAGTGAGGGGTGTTTCAGTTACTGAGACTCTCAGATGTTTAGCGTTGTCAGATCTGGAGGAAAGAGTGGTGCTCTGCTCTGATATTAAAACAAGTCTGTTGTGACCCGAGTAAAGATCCCAATACTAAGGGTAGCGGGGATACCGAAAACAAGCTCTGTTTGCTGTAATCCCACTCATCTTGCTTGATCCTCACCAGTATATCCCGGAGACAGCCAAACGGCCACAATTCTCCGATTTACTACCTAATCAAGGTGAAAAGGCCCTTTCTCAGTGTTTCATCCTGGTTTCTCATGCATGCTCTTCTCAGTATCACTCCGTTTTTGCAGTGCTTGTGAGAAGATCACTGCACGGTCACTGCACGGCCGAGCTGGCCCCCCAGTCCCCCAGTCCCCCAGCCCCCCAGTCATGTCAGCCCCCAGTCATGTCAACCTTGTCCTCCTGCCTTGTTTGTGTGGTGGTCTGGCTCTGCCCCAGCTGAGTCCCTGCACAGCCCCACATCCTGCAGTAAACACCACGCAGCTGTGTGTGAGTGTGTGTGTGTGTCTGTGTGTGTGTGTGAGTGTGAGTGTGTGTCTGAGGAGATGTAGGCCGACCTCATCCCCCGGACGAACAACAGTCTTAACAGGACAGGAAATCCTCCACGGACTGCGCTATTCTGGACGTCGAAAGATCCCCGATTTCCCTATTCAAATGAGCTGAATCCATCACTCCTCATGCCAAACGGAACGCATCGTTCCCATTGAAATTCATTCATCAATGACTGCCATTGCTAAGCAGGTGGCGGTCTCAGAATAGGTCGGTCGATGCTGTATCAGTTCAAGTCTTGGGGCAGCATGTGAGTGTCGTAAGACTTTGCCCTGGGTGGCCAGTCTCTGTCCTTCAGCTCTAAGCTCCGTGAGATGGTGACCTGTGACCTGTGACCCGGCGGAGGTGAGTGTGAGGTGCCAGGGACAAGCATGTAGGCCACGGTGAGGTGATTGGACGGGTCCCACAGGACAGGACAGCGAGAGCTCTGGTGTTCTCCCGTGTAGTGCTCTGCAGAAGGCTCTCGAGGCATTTTGTAACGGGTTGATAGACACGTGAAGAGCTTGTGTGTGTGCATTTGTGCTTGTTTATCCATGTGTGTCTATGTATGTCTCGTGTGTGTTCTTTCTCGCGTGTGTGCATGCGTATGTGTGTGTGTGTGTGGTATGCGTGCGTGTGTGTGTGTGGGGAGGGGGGGGTTCACAAAGGGTTCCGAGGTTATCCCTTGTTAAAAAAGGCAGATTAAAAATCTTCTGACATTTATCCCCTTTGCTGTGGCTGATCCATTGAGCGGACTGTTCCCTAATCGCTCTCTCTGTGTGTTCCCTCCCTCTCTCCCTCCCTCTCTTCATCCCTCTCTCTCTCTCTCCCTCCTGGCAGGTTCAACATGCCCCACGACGACAACCCCAAGTGCCGGGAGGCGGGCATCAAGCACCAGTATCACGTCATGGCGCCCACGCTAAACTACGATGCCAGCCCCTGGTCCTGGTCCAAGTGCAGCCGCAAGTACATCACAGAGTTCCTGGAGTAAGTTCCTCTTCCTGGTTCGGCCTCTTGGGTTCTGACAAACTCACCGAATGACTGCCCGAGTCATTTTCTGCTGGCGCTTTCTTTCAGAGTTGTACATGAACATTTTGTCTCTGAACTGAATGTGTAAATAAAAGCTGTTTGGTTTTTAGTTTCTGCTACTGAGTGAGCATGGGGAGTGTGTGTGTTTAGGGAGTGTGTGTGTGTGTGTGTAGGGAGTGTGTAAGTGTAGGGAGTGTATGTGTTTAAGGAGTGTGTGAGTGTGTGGAGTGTGTTTGTGTGTAAAGTGTGTGTGTTTATGTGTGTGTAGGGAGAGTGTGTGTGTGTGTATGTGTGAGGAAGAGTGAGTGTGCGGGTATAGAAAGAGTGTGTGTGGGTGTGTGTGTAGGGAAAATGTGTTTAAACAGTGTGGACATGTTGTTATTGCCTGGCTCCAGGCACTATTTCCTGTTTGAAAAGGAAGGTCTTCCTCAGTTGACCTGGGCGAATGATCCTCTGCTGTCTCTCCACTCAGGCAGAACCCCCCTCTCTGTCTCTCTTTCAATCTTTCTCTCTCTCTTTCTGTCTCTCTCTCCTGTTTTGCTTTCTCTCACTCTCTCCATCTCATCTCTCTCATCTCTTTCTTTCACTATTCCTCCCTCTGTCGAGATGCTTCCGGACAAACAGTCATTTAGTCGCTCTGCGTGCTCTCCCCGCCAAAACGGTAACGCGGGGCAACAGCTCATTCATGGGGCTCCAAAGCCAAGCGGTGGCCACCAACCTCTGTGAAGGGCCTCCCTTTAAGATGGGAAATGTCAGTTATAATTAGATTTTCCCCCTGGACATGACCCTTTGATCTGTCCTCCCCTCCTCTGTTGATTGTGGAGAGAGTGGGCAACAAAAGGCCGCCTTGTTGACCAGTTGCATCTTGGGAGCTTCGCGGCGGCCACGCACTCTGACGCCTCGCAAAGGGCGCTCGGCGCCGCATAGTTTCCGTCGTGCAAACCCATGGACTGGAGTGGTCGGATGGACACATGGGTAAGACAAGACAAGAGCCTCTTCATTTGCAGCCGCGGAATATTCTGATCTTCTACCGTGTTATGCGCAATGCCTTTGTGCTCGGCGCGAGGATGAGTTGAATGTCAACTGAACGTCATGTGTCTTCCATGCATGTAGAGGACCACAGATTTGTTTAGCAGTGGTAATATTTATAAACAGTTGGTGAGGAGGGACGGAGAAGGAGAGAGAGGGAGAAAGAGAGGGAGGCAGGACAGAGGAGACCGAAAGTTAGGGAGAGGGAGAGATGGAAAGAGTCAGAGAGCAAGAGAGGGTGAGAGAGGGTGAGAGAGGGTGAGAGAGAGAGAGAGAGAGAGAGAGAGAGAGAGAGAGAGAGAGAGAGAGAGAGAGAGAGAGAGAGAGAGAGAGAGAGAGAAAGAGAAAAAGGGATGGAGAGAGGGAGTGTTGGTCTCAGTATACCAGTGATGGGAAAGGTCCTCGAGAGCTTAGCCCCTCAGCTTTTGAAGTCGCCCACGTTAACAAAGAGCTGCATTGATCCAGACGCCACGTCCACTCCTCTCCAGATGGACCTGGTCAAGTACACTAATGTTTTCACTGACCATTCTTCCTGAAGTGTCCTTCAGTCTGCCCCACTCTGTAGACAGCTTGAAGATGGTGGGTCTCGTCAAATGAAAACCCACTTTCCCTGCTGCTTCACACAAGTCACCATAGCCCTCACCTCGCTCTCCTGCTGCCTCTCACCTCTCTCCCGCCCCTCTCTCTTTCTCTCTCCCCCCTCTTTCTCGCTACCCCCCTTCCCCCCCCCCCTCCCCCCGCCTCCCTCCTCTCTAGCGGTGAACTAATAAGAAGTGAACCCCCGTTGTGTCCGCACCTGAAGGGCTGATGAAAATCCCCCCAGTGTGTTTTAGCTGTATTATTATGCGTATGCCTCGATATAAAGAGCCTATTCATTCCTGCCGCGGCAGCCCGCCAAACTATTTAAGCCTACAAAACCGGGCAGAAAGATAAAATGCAAATCTTGTTGGCGTTGCCACCTGCTAATTGATGTGTACCCTTGAGTGTAAACCGCGTAAGCGTTGGCGGTGCTGTCATTTTCCATCCCTGTGCTCCAGAGCACACCCCACGTAGCACAGGGAACCCACGTCTATTTGCATATAACAATTTATTTAGTTGGAAACTCTTATCCAAAGTGACATACAAATAGTGCAATTTTTTATGTATTGTTATCACGCATAATTACAACTGGTCTCAGTCCATTTTCTTTCATATTCATTCAAAGTAAGGTAACTCCTTTAATAAATAGCTCCTAAACAACTCATTACTTCAAAAAAAAAACGATATATTTTTCTCATTGTACAGTATACATAAAGTCCTCCTAAGCCTTACCTGCTCACCAGAAACACAGGCCTTTATGGAACCCCATACTGAGAGAACCTGACATCATCATGATCATCATCAAATAACCTCACTCTAAAGCAGTCATGCAATGGTTTCCATGTGTGTAATCATTTCATCCTTGGCGCTAGAGGGGAGTCCCACCAATCACCTTTCTTGACAATCTGCCTCGTCAGCTGATTTCCCCTTAAAAGTATCGTTGCCCCTTAATTAAAGTCCTCGTTCCTCCCCCTGTCCCTCCTGTCTTTTAGAAAGGGTCTCTGTAAGGTCTCAGGGCCCTGATTAGCCAATGACGACCTGGTGAAAGAGGCCTCCGCGTGGAGCCTCTCTGGGATCCCCTTTCCCCCCTGACAGTCTCTCTCTCGCACCTGTCATCATCGGTCTCTTCCCCACAGCTTACTGTTCCTCATGCTCATTCCACCAGCACGTCCTGGAGCACAACAAAGGCTTCTTACATTGTGTGTGTGTGTGTGTGTGTGTAAATGAAAGACAACCGCAGCGGTAACACCAGATAAGCCTGCGTAATTACCGTCCTCGTCACATCAGCTGGTACTGTATGGAACAGGGTTTTGAACTCCAAACACACATGGGACAAATTGTAAAAACTGCGCCGACATGTCGCGTAATTATACATTCTATAGCACCTCGTCGCTTGTTTCCTTTTTACGGTCACAAAGTAAACAGAAGACAAAAAAATGAGTGTTTGACTACGTGTTTGTCAGTCTTTTCAAACTGGCTAGCCGTTCTTGCTACGGGGACATTTTGGTCCAGCTGTGCTTTTGTAGTCTTTTCAGAGTGCAGTACTGTAGGGTTAGGGTGTGTCTGACATACAATTATTCATTTTACACCAATGGCTAGCTGGGCCCAGTATAAGCAGCAGCGCAACTCAATAAAAGGTGCTTTATTATTCCAAATCCCCCGTTTACTCTGCTCCATAAAGAAATGCTCTTAGACAAACATGTGGTCGGCATGGGTCTCTCAGAATGGAGATGTGCCTTTATCCACTCTCTGATGTTTGACGCCATAGTTCATGGTGATGTCACTCACCAACCAGCCATTGATTTGAAGTGGTATCAATCAAACAGTTAGGTAACAGACCACCCCCTGTGCAGATCTTTTATTGATTTATTTTGATTTCACCTTTATTGAGCCAGGTAAGCTAGTTGAGAACAAGTTCTCATTTGCAACTGCGACCTGGCCAAGATACAGCTTAGCCATTTTTAACCATACAACACAGAGATACACAAAACTCTGTCTAAGTGCGATTTGTCGGGAACGGGTGACAGTAGCTGTTTACATTGCCATTATGTTTTACAAAGACGTGACACATGCCGTTTAGAACTTCCTCAGTATGAATGATGACAGGTTAGCAATTGGTTTTAACAGTATAGAATGTATAAGAACACCTTGAGTTATTGTACACAATAAAGTATATGGTTTTGTGTTTTTGTTTGTAACCTTCCAGCACTGGCTACGGAGAGTGCCTGTTGGACGAGCCTGTGAGCCGGACCTATGAGTTGCCCGTCCACCTCCCTGGTCAGATCTTCAATGCCAACCGACAGTGTGAGCTGATGTTTGGATCTGGTTCTCAAGTCTGCCCTTACATGGTGAGTAAACCATACAGCCAGCCTGTAGGCCTCCAATCCGGGGGCTGTATTTACAGAGCATCCCAAAGAAGGAGTGCTGATCTTGGGTCCAGGATCCAGTGGTTCCTCCCTGTCTCATATTACCATAAAAAAAATAACCACCCAGCATTCTTCCCATGACACAACCTGAGATGACAATACGTTGTTGGATAGGTTTAGCTCCGTGGTTAGAGCATTTTCAGTGCAGGTCAAGAGGTGGCAGGTTCAGAATCCCTCCCTGTACGTTGCTTTGGACAAGCCTCTGCTAAATGAAGAAATAAGGATCATCCTCTAAAACCTGGTGAGATGGAAGTCTCGACACTTCGCATTCATGTTACCCATTAGTCTACTGGCGGTGACTCCGCACAGCCCAGCCCTGCTTCTGAATGATCTGTCTATGACTGACAGCTTTTACGGCTTTATGAGACAATTAGCTTTGCTTGGCCTGCAAACTGTCTCTCTTCATTGAACACATCCTCATGCTGAACAACCTGAGAGGCAAGAAGATTATGGCCCCCTAGTCGATGACTGCGCCTGGAGCCTCCAGGAGTTATGTGTGGCTAATTGTAGGCTACTGCCGTTCAGATGGCTGGAAAAGTCAGCGAAGGACTCAAGACTCGGCTGAAACTGCACACACACTTCTGTCAACGTTCCAGATTCATTGTTGTGGTGTGAACACTGGTCAGTTATTATCTTCAAGTGCTGGACAAGTAAGATCCTGTGGGCTTATGAAGATGTGTAACACTGTTTAATGTCCCCAAAGCATCTCTGTTTCTCCTCTGTGCACTCTCCACATGTAGAAACAGTGCAAGAGGCTGTGGTGCACGAGTTCGGAGGGGGAACACAAAGGGTGTCGCACACAGCATATGCCCCTGGCCGATGGCACTGACTGCGGACATGGAATGGTATGAAACGATCTTTACATATTTACTCCTGCCGTGCTGTGAAAATATGAAATGCTTTTCATAATTTAACTCAGATTTCTATTTTGGTGGCTCATTTATGTCCACGGTAATACAATTAAGTTTACGGCTATCGCATGCAAATCTGTCTGAAGTGAATTTTGTCTTGAAGGAACACTGGTTTCCGTCCATCATCAGGCTAGTTTCTCCTTCACAAGTGTAACATTGAGACTCTTCTATGGAAGCAGCACTGAATCTGCGCAGCCCCCCCCCCCCCCCCCGCCCACTCCTCTTGTTCTGAACACCTTGAAAATCAGCATAACTCATGGAAACGAATTTCACTTCATTCATTATTTACACAGTTTGTCCTCTATCTAACCCATGTAAATGTGGTCTGGTGATATGAATTGTGAATAACCTGGAGGATTTTTAGCCTCGCTTGTAGACCCCAGCCCCCATTAACCCTCATTCTTCATGGCCTTGGGAGGCTGTGCTTATTAGCTTTGGGGTGAACAATGTAGCGCTGAGGAAAGAGAGGTAAGGGGGGGGGAAAGAGGGTTGAGACAGAGAGAGAGAGGAGAAGAGAGAAAGAGGGAGAGAGAGGGAGAGGTGAGATCGCAGGTCCTTTGAAAGTAGAAGCCGCACGCCGTTCACAGTTGAGTCACCTTGTTCTGAACCTGTGACCCTAAAACCTATTTAAAAGGCGAGGGAGCGGGTCAGTGGGCAGGCAGTAACAGAGCCCAAGGCGGAGGCCGGCTCTCACACAAAGACCTCACATCAATGACTCCGAAAAGTAGGAGAGGTAGGAGAGAGGGAGGAGGACAGAGGGAGGACGGGAGAGAGAGACAGAGAGAGAGACAGAGAAGGAGAGAGAGAGAGAGAGAGAGAGAGAGAGAGAGAGAGAGGAGAGAGAGAGAGAGAGAGAGAGAGAGAGAGAGAGAGAGAGAGACAGAGAGGTAGGAGAGAGGGAGGAGGACAGAGGAAGACGGGAGAGAGAGAGAGAGAGAGAGAGAGAGAGAGAGAGAGAGAGAGAGAGAGAGAGAGAGAGAGAGAGAGAGAGGGAGGACAAAGGGAGGAGGGGGAGAGAGAGAGAGAGGGGGGAGGAGGAAAGGAGGTAAGGGACAAGGAAAAGGAAGAGGAGAGAGGAAGGATGAGGATAGTTTGAGAGAGGCTTTATTTACATTTAGTCATTTAGCAGACACTCTTATCCAGAGCGACTTACAGTAAATACAGGGACATTCCCCCCCGAGGCAAGTAGGGTGAAGTGCCTTGCCCAAGGACACAACGTCATTTGGCACGGCGGGAATCGATCCAGCAACCGTCGGATTACTAGCCCGACTCCCTCACCATCTGACTTATGTGCCTAACGTCTGTGTGAGTGTGTGCATATTGTGTGTGTGTGTGTGTGTGTGTCAGTGGGGTAACCCATATCCCCTTAGAAGTCTACCTAGACCATCAAAATCTCTGTGTGGCCCAATGTAATTCCATAATGTCTATGTCTCACTGGCTATCTCTAGCGTTACTAGACTTGAAAGAAGTTAACTGGGGATGGCTAACACCTTAATCCAACTAAAACAGCGACAGTATACTGTATCACTTGTGGCATAGCAACTCCCATTTCTCTCCCTGTCTCATTAACAGTGATGTGGGAGACGCTTCAGTAAGACGAGGGTGTCTTTTTTGGTCATTGGTGTATGTTCATTGCATTACATTGTGTTCATTTAACAAATACTTTAATCCAAAAGGACATACAAACAGTGCCTGTTGAAAATACTGCGAAAGTTCAAGGATTCAAAATGTATAGTCCTAACAGTATTTCTGTGGTCAGTCAAGAAACAATATATATTCATTGTCTTCTCCGCAAAATATGTGGCTTTCACATGTAGAGAATCTATCCACACACCATACAAGTTATCAGAAGTACCAGTCATCACAGGATTAAGATCTGCATTAATAACTTAATTTCACATAGTCTGGCTCGTCTAATCTGGTACAAGTACAATGAGTGTCGTGCTCTTAAGTGACAGAATTGACCCGACCCCCCTAAAGTGGGATTGTCTTCCTCTTTCATGTGTGTGTGTGTGTGGGGTGTGGAGGGGCTGGTATTGTCTCTAGACAGGTTAGCTGGTGTGTGTGTGTGTGTGTGTGTGTGTGGTTTGGAGGGGCTGGTATTGTCTCTAGACAGGTTAGCTGGTGTGTGTGTGTGTGTGTGTGTGTGTGTGTGGTTTGGAGGGGCTGGTATTGTCTCTAGACAGGTTAGCTGGTGTGTGTGTGTGTGTGTGTGTGTGTGTGTGTGTGTGGTTTGGAGGGGCTGGTGTCATCCCTAGACGGGGCCTCTTTGAAGGGGGGCCACTTGAAAGCGACTAGGGCACACTGAACCAGCTCCCACCTGCCTCCTCAGAACCTTTTTATGTGTGGGACTGTGTGTGTGTGTGTGTGTGTTCATTTACATATTCAGCTTGGAAGGCACCATTCTTCTCTCTCTGTTGTCTTCTCTCATTCAAATGACTTTTTTCAACCTTTCTTTACAATAACACCCCACTTCATCTCTCAATCTATCTCTCTCTCTCTTAATGGACTGACTGACTGTCTGTTTCTGTCTCTTTCACTCCATCTCTCTGTTTCTCTTTCTCTGTCTGTTTATCTCTGGTTATCTCTCCCTTCCCCCCCTCTCTCTCACTCTGTCTAAGAGATAAGTCATGGGGCTGGGGTTCAGGTCTAGGTTAGGGGGCTCGAGGGCCAGGTCCCTGTTTCAGAGGCATCTGCTGGGCCCGAGGGAGGCCCGGTTTAGAGGATGCAGCCAGGCTGTGTGTGTATGAGTATGTGTGTGCATGTATGTGTGAGTATGTGTGTGCCAGGCTGTGTGTGTGTTGGAGTATGTGTGTGCATGTATGTGTCTGTGTTTATGGTGAGGTATTATCTTTGTAACCATAGCTGCTTCTCTGAGTATCTCCTCTAACCTATCATTAGACATGGCCCACTGTGTCATTCCTACCCATTAAAAGGAAACATCATCTCTGGCAAATTTTTGGGCTCAAATTTGAAAAAAAGCATTTGTCAACCCGCCTGTGTGTTTAATTCTTCCCTTAGTGGAGTTTCTTTTCCTGAAACAAGTCATGGAGTTTGTGCTTCGAGTCTGTGTTAGTGAATGCGGGCAGTTGGTGAGAATAAGTTTGTTTGTGTACAACTGGATGGAAGTAGGGCACTTTGTTGAGGTCATGTCCCTCTTTCTCTCCTCTTTCTTTCCCTTTCTATCCTTTTTTCTCTCTATCTCTCTCTCTCTCTCTCTCTCTCTCTCTCTCTCTCTCTCTCTCTCTCTCTCTCTCTCTCTCTCTCTCTCTCTCTCTCTCTCTCTCTCTCTCTCTCTCGCTTTCTCTCTCTGCCTCTCTTTCCTACCACTTTCCATGCCTCTTTACCTTCTTTCCTTGCTTGTAACCTTCCTCCCTTCCCTTGCTCTCCCCCTTTCCTCCCTCGCTCCTTCTCTCTTCCCTCGTTCATTCTCCCCCTCTTGTCCCTGGCTCCTTCTCTCCCTCTCTAGAACTCTTGCAAGGGCGCTGGAGTGAATAATGCGGTCACATGACCCCGCGGCGGCGTGTCTTGTCATCTGGCCCAGTGGGCCGTGTGCTAACGAGGGCATCCCATCACTTGTTGTCTATAAATACCACCACAGCCCTTCTCCCCCCTCTCTCCCCCCCCCCCCTCCCCTTCTTGTTCAAAAGGACCCTGGCTCTGCGGGGCCAGGCTAGTACGGTCAATCAGGATCTGTCACCCACCCCAAAGCCCCGCCTGCCACCATATCCAGAGCCCGCCCGCCCCCCCCTCTCTTTCTCCGTCTCTTTCCCTCGCTTTCTTTAAGGGTGCGCTCCCTCTCTCTCGGTTTCTCACCACGTAGCCTTAAAGTAGCTTGGTGGGTGGCAAGGAGAACAATGGAGGCTGAACTTGAATGAACTAAAATGTTTTGTCGTCTCCCTCCTTGTCGGCCAGTTATTGAGCTGCTGTCCATTGCCAGTGGCCTGATGTACAGGTTGGAGGTTATGTCTGACAGACAACTTTGTTGAATCTTCTTTAGTTGTTCTGTTTTGCTGAACAGTTTAGCAGTTTTGAGTTCTGTACCTCAGACAAAATGGAATATTTTCAGACAGATCAGTTTCTTAGGACAACTTGTGTCATAAAAAAAGGAAGTCTTTGCTTCTGATTTCCAGAACATTCTTCCGAGCTGTAACCTGCTCTGGTTTCAGCCAATTAGAGAATGATAGTGAGGTCTTGAAAAGCCAGGCAGTAAAGAGAGAGAGAAAGACAGAGAGGGAGAAGGAGGGAGAGAGGGAGAAAAGGAGAGAGAGAGAAAGCGAGAAAGAGAGATAAGGAGGGAGAGAGAGAGAGAGAGAGAGAGAGAGAGAGAGAGAGAGAGAGAGAGAGCGAGAGAGCGAGAGAGAGAGAGAGAGCGAGAGAGCAAGAGAGAGAGAGAGAGAGAGAGATAGAGAGAGAGAGAGAGAGATAGAGAGAGAGAGAGAGAGAGAGAGAGAGAGAGAGAGAGAGAGAGAGAGAGAGAAAAAAGGATAGAAAGAGAAAGAGAGACGGAGAACGAGAGAGTTGGCGCGGGGTGCCTGCTGTTGGCTCAGTGTTCCTGGCACCCTGACAGACTTGTCGTGCAGTGCTGTGAGCTGGGGCTTTGGACTGGGGCTCACATCGATGTCACTCTGGGCTAATCTCTGGATGTTTTCAGGATGTTACCACTTTGATTCGCCCATCATCACCAGACAGACTACAGGATCTGGGGGAACAAGTGAATTGTTGTCTTAGGGGATGCTCTCTGTAATGTTCTCCTGGAATAATGTGTCAGTGCGTCTGAGTAGTGAATGGAGCTCTGTGTTACGGAGAGCAGGGTCTGTTTTGATACTTTTTAGGGGGTTGATTTGAATTTGTTCATCTGCATTTTCATCCTTAAAAAGAATTACAGTGTCTATGCCAGAGAGAGATAAAGACAGAGAGATAAAGCGAGAAGAGGAGTGTCCTTGTAAAATGACAGAGGAGCACCGCCAAAGGTAAAAGTGTGTGTGTGAAGTGCAGATGAATGGAACAGCTGTGAGAATTGCTCATTCAGACTAAGGACAACCTAGTGCGTGCGTCTGAATGTGTGTGTATGTGTGAGGCCGTGGGGTGGCTCCCCTAACTGTCACGACATCCCTCTGTCCCTGTTCGCGTGAGGACGTGCGGACGTGTCACTCATGCACGGAGTTACGAGGAGAGTCCTCAGCCACACCTTTTCATTGATCCCCAATCAGAACCTCTCCCTCCCTTCCTCCAGCACAAACATCCGGCCCCTTCTCTCTCACCTGACACCTCTACAATACCTGCCTGTCAGAATTACAAAGCGTTCCAAATCCCCGACAGTGAAATGACTGCATCTTCAGACCATCTGTAACGTGCTGACTTGCACCCTGCATATTGAACAACTCACATGGTGGTCTTTGGTGTTCGATTTATGGCTCCCTGTGGAGTTTGGGCTCTTGTGCTGTTCCTCTGTGGGGTGTAGATGGATGTGGTGTTGGTCGCAGTGGCGTCAGGGACACGACTCCAAATGTGCTCCTGCTGTGGCCGGACTGAATCCAACCCAGAGCTGTGAGAACCAGAGACATGAAAGGTGATGCCTTTTGGAAATGGCCGTGTTAAAATGAGAGAGCGGGAGGTTTTTGAAATCAGTCTTTGCCCTCTCATTCCAGCTCTGATGTATGGCTTGAGGAGAAACGACGCGCTCTCGAAGCAGCTTCCTCGCAATTACAGGGCGCAACCTCTAAACCAGCCAGCTGAACTCCAGCAAGCAGATGCTGCAGAGGCTTCCCCTAACACTAGCTTAGCACTTGTGGCTAACTCTTCTCTATTTACAGCCTAGTGGGCTTTATCTTTAAAACGTTGATTATCGCTGTGTGAGAGTGTGTGTGCGTGTGGGTGTACTTGCATGTGAGTGAGTGCGTGCATGCTTGTGTATTTCCGGGCGCGCGTGCATGTGCATTTGTGGGTGCGTATTTCCATGTGTGCATGTGTGTGCGTGCTCGTGTGGGTCCATGTTTTTGAGTGTTTGGGAAATTCCTAATTTTAAACACATGCTAGCGACAGCTGGGCCAGTTTATCTCACAAGTCCTTCAAATGTCTCACTGCAGTCCCAATTGAGGACTCATTTCGACAATTGTTCGAGGAGAGCCGGGGCCTGAAACCCAAACAGTTGTGCTAACTTTACCAAGACTCTTTTCACATCGGTGTTTTTCAAGGCTGTATTTGTGCACGAGACAGAGAGAGGCTAATTGGAATGGCCCCCAGATGCTGTCTCGTTCAGATCACACACACACACCCACTGAACACACACACACACATCCATGCACACACGCACACACACAGTTGAGGCAGTTGTGTTTTTTTATTTATTTTTTTCCTTTCTTTTTCTACCCTCCACCTTTTGAAAAGTTCAGTGTCCTTTCCTTCATTCACCTCACCTTTTCAAGCCAAACAAAACGGTTGTAAACAGTGAGTCCCAGCAGGGAGTGGAATGCCTTAAAGGCTTACCGAAGGTTTAGTCCTTTCTGACAGCCGGTCCCCTGTGTTTGACAGTTCCTCAGGCTTCACCGCTCAGTCATGCTGCGGTGGTCCCAGCCAGTCCCATACAACCCCGTCCCCCCCATCCACCCCCACCCACCCCCACCCACCCCACAGACCGGGCTGAGAAGGAGAGGGAGCAAGAGAGGGAGGGGGAGGGTTGACGGAGGTGAGCTGAGGAGAGGGAGAGGAGAGGGAGGGGGATGGAGAGGAAGGAGAGGCACAGTGGCAGGAGAGGGAGAGATAGCATGAGAGGGAGGGTAGATGGAGGGGGAGAGAGAGCAGGAGAGAAAGCAGGAGAGGGAGGGGAGGGGGAGACGAACAGAAACGGGGGGCACACTTAGGTCTTGGCAGACAATCCGTACTCTGTCAGGGGAGGGGGGGAGGGGGCCGTGCTGAAGCAAGGGGGGAGGGGAGGACCCTGTCGAGAAAACAAAGTTGGTTGTAGGGTCAAGGCCAGTAAGCTGTCATACCTGGCTCTGTGTTGTATTGTCAGGCTTTGTTGATGCTAGTCCCTCTGAGTGCTCTGAATGCTTCTCATACCGTCTTCCGTGGTGTTTGGTGTTTTCTCCTGGAATCCCACGTCCTGGATGTGGGTGTGTGCTCTACCTCAAGGGCCCAGTTCTTCTTCTTCATGTGTCGAACTGATTTGTGTCCAATCATGTGTTTGTGGTTTTGTTTTAGGACATTCATTTCCATGTCTTCTTGGAAATGAATTGGTGCAAATCAAAGATTGCTCACAACTAACTGCTCACAGTGTTACTAAAGGGACTGGGAGTGCAGAGCTTTTTGGGGGGAACGTGCGTCACATTCGGATAATCTTGTTTGCTTCATGCTCCAGGCCAGTTAACACCTGCTTGTCAGGGTGCATAGCCTTTATACTCAATCATTGGTCTTTAACATGAGTTACACTAGACCCAGGCACACTGGCTCTTCCAAATCATTTGTGTGTGTGTGACTTTGCCTGTGTGTGTATATGTGCGTGTGTGTGTGCCTGAGCAGCTGAATGTGTTTGTGCCTGAGTGAGTGAGTGAGTGTGTTATGGGACAGACCTGCGTAGGTCTTCACCCCAGGTCACCTCTTAGCTCAGAGAGCATTATGTTGAGGCACACACAGGGCATCCTGCCCTCAAATCCCTCCAGACAACATCGACTGAGAAACACCTGATCATGTCATGAGGGAGACGTATGGGATGTTTCGACAGTGTATAACCAAGAGCCATTCAACAGGGGGCCTACTGTATGTGTGCAGGCTAGAATGGGCAAAAGTCCAACCGAAAACACAGCGGTGAGATCATACCTATGGAAATACTTGTCCCCCTGATCGAACACAGTAACTTAAACACACGTGGAAGCGCACAGAGGTCTCCAAACATCCCTCGACCGAGCCCAGAGTGTGGTCCACAGTATCCCGAGACGTCCCGCGTCTGAGCGTGCAGCAGAGTGCTTCAGATGTCAGGGCTGTAATAAGCTGTGTTCCTCTCTTATCGCAGCTCTAGGGTTTCCCCTTATCGCCGTGGCCACCGCTCGCTGTGCCTGTGCGCCCCGGACGGACGTCTGCGCACCCAGACAGACGCCGTCTTGTCCCGCATTCTTTCGACGAAAAGGACCCTCCGCTATCTTTGCCCGCGTAGGGAGGGATTTGGTTACACACACACAGTGGAATTGGGGATTCTTTCAGCGCGTCGGGAGAAGCCCTGTTTTAGCGTGTTGGCATGGGGCTGGCGCCGTGTGTCAGGAATGGGGAGAGCGTCCAACGGCCTAAACTCACAGTGGAATTGGATTGATAGAGTCCACGGGAGAGGGTTTTAAATCAATGTGAATGTGTATCATGCCGCAGTGCGTGCTGTAAACTCTTCATGAGTGGGTGTCCTATGGGCTGAGATAGTCTGAGATAGGTCTCACGGACCTTTTTCAGTTTCCATGTTTTTCCGATGAAAGGCCTTCACCTTATCACCGTGAAGCTTAGATTGCTGGCTTTTAATCTCCTGCTGTCCACGAGGGAGGAGGGCATGTGACACCAGCGGTGGAGGAATTTAACAGCGGACCTGGCTTCCCTCATTCGGACCAAAGCCTGAGAACATTTAAAGATTTTATTGGCTGCCCCCTCGGTCAATCCGTGATGTAATAAAACCTGACAATGTGGAAGTGTTGCAGTGTGCAGAGCACTCGCTCTGGTTCCTCTCACTGACACTCTGGCTCCGTCGCTGCCACCCAGACCTGGACCAGTGCAACTGGATGTTACTGTAGGCTACGCTAGGCTAGCCTCTTATTCCCACAGCTGGAAAACTTGGAAGCATTCCTTTGGGGTAACTGATAGCAGGATTAGCGTCGCCCCAAGTTTTCTTTTAAGGTATAGTTTTACGGCTAACCTGAGGATTAGGAAGGGAAGGAGGGGCAACACTACCAGCTGTGCTGGTGCTAAATCTGTGCCGGACTGAGTTGACACTCTGAGGTGCCTTTAAGCTTGTTGAGTTGTACTCACAGTCAGAGTGACACAATACACTGTCAAGCATTGGAGACTCTGTGTGTGTACTGTATACACTGCATGGCTCTGTTTTCATGTGTGTGTGTCTGTGTGTGTGTGTGTGCTGTGTATCACAGTACTGCAGACATGGGATGTGTGTGAACAAGGAGCTGGACCTGCGTCCGGTCCACGGGGAGTGGGGCACCTGGGGGCTCTACAGCGTGTGCTCCAGGACCTGCGGAGGAGGCACCAGGAGCACCTTCCGGGAATGCAACAAGCCTGTGTAAGAGTCTCACGTCAGAAACACAGTATTTGTATGACCATTATGACAATGTATTCATTTAAATAATAATAGAGAATTGTCATTCTAATATTATCATTATTAATAATCCAAACAATAATTATAGAGTGTTCATTTAGCTGATGCTTTAATCCAAGTGACAGGGCGTTGGGGGGGGGGGGGGGGGGGTATTCAAACCTGCCACCTCTTGATTTGCAGTCTAAAGTGCTACAGTCGTGGCCAGAAGTTTTGTCAATGACAAATGTGGTGTTTTGCAAAGTTTGCTGGTTCAGTATAAGGCACATTTCATATTTTTGAAAGCCTTTTTGGGACGAAGATTTTTAATATATGCAAATAATCCCCTCTTTTCCAGCAGTCAATCTGCTCTTAAAATCCTATCAGAATGATAGAGTGATTTCACCTAGCTAGAACTAGTTCACACTTTCCCCTGTGCTGATTATATGACTTACTAAAATTATGTTAGCAGTCATTTTATGCCAAGGCCCAGCAAGCTTTGCAAACACAAAATGTATGTTGCTCCCAATACTTTTGGCCACAGCTGTACTGTTGAGCTATACCCATCTGCTTTAAGTCTGATACCAGTCATAACAAGCTGGAGTAACAGTCAAAACAGCTTCTTGGGCATAGGTCTGATCTGTCCCAATAAACATGGGCAACAGTCAAAACAATGCAATACCCTTTGAAAGTGCAAGTATATATGTGTAAGTTACGGTACGTGATTGTAGAAGACTTGTTCTAATACATTTATTGTGTCTCAGGCCCAGAAATGGAGGCAAGTTTTGTGTGGGGCGCAGGATGAAGTTCAAGTCGTGCAACACTGAGCCCTGTCCCCGGGGGCAGAGAGACTTCCGGGAGGAGCAGTGCTCCCAGTTTGACGGCAAGCACTTCAACATCAACGGTCTACCTCCCACCGTTCGCTGGGTGCCAAAGTACAGCGGGAGTGAGTAACCGATTGAACGGAACACAACTGTGCTGGGCGGCTGAGATGTGGCTGCTTTCCGCCGTGGCTCGTAAAAAAAGACCGTTCCTTGACTCTGACCACTGAAAAAACAGTTTGAACTTTACACTTCTGATCATTGATCTTCTGCTGTACCTTCTATAGGCATTAGTTGTATGGCACTTTGGATAAACGTGCCTGCGAAATGAATCAAATGTAATGTTCAATACGAACCAGTGGATCCCGGCTGGGCTGGACAGTGCAGGTCTGGTTTCACATCTACTGTACCACGTCATAGCTGGAAACATTTGTTGAGTGTGGCTCTGGTCCCCACTGTGTGAAATACCTACATCAACTGCTGCAATCTTGAAATCTCTATTAGTTTGCATGACTCTAATCCACCCACCCTTCTCCCATCCTGTCCAGACAGGAAATCTCTACAGTTCATTTCTGGCTCAGGAGTTTCAGTCAGTGTCTTTGTTTTATTTCATTGGCAAATGGACAGAATAATCAAGACTAGAGCTGCATAGTACTTCCATATGATGTTCCTGGACAGCTCTAAGCTCATACTGCAAGGAAGAATCTCATTCGTTACTAAAATGGCTTGCTCAGCTGCACCAGATTGCCATGTGGCTCAGGAGGTCAGACTCTGGAGCTGAGATGCTTTTGAAGAATTAACTGTGAGAGATCCTAATTCATGTTATACAAGCAGGCTGAGTTGAGCAGCCAATAAACTGTCTGAAAGAATGTGATCCTCCAAAACAACTGATAATGATTTGGGTCTTTCAGCAAAGAAAACTGCTGGCCAGACCAGTGGATTGAAGTAACATGTTTGCCAAAAGCAGAGTCTTTGCCGTGTTGTTGTCTGTAAACATTTCCACTGTGTAGCAAATCCACATCTGCCAATGTTGTAGTGCGCTAAATCTCTAATTGTCACTGACGAAGTCTTCTTCTCCTCTTGGTTCGGATGCAGTTCTGATGAAGGATCGCTGTAAGCTCTTCTGTCGGGTTGCCGGGACGATGGCGTACAATCAGTTGAAGGACCGAGTCATCGACGGCACCCCCTGCAGCCCGGACACCTATGACATCTGCGTGGAAGGCCTCTGCAGGGTACTGGAACGTCGCTGTTCCCTCTCATGTCAACACTACTGGTCATGCTGACCTGCCCGCACTACCTCACACACACTCGGATACATCCTTCCAGATGGCTGTCTGAGAAGGAAATGAGATAATCAACATCTAAAACGGTGGTTTTGTTGGGATCAGATAAAACTCCATTGGTGGAAATTCGAGTCAGTGTTTGGCTGTCAGAATGACGCTCTTTGGCTCCTCATGTCTCACCAGTCTTCATGTCTCCTTCTCCAGCAAGCAGGCTGTGATCACGTCCTGAACTCCAAGGCGAGGCACGACAAGTGTGGGGTGTGTGGAGGGGACAATTCCTCTTGCAAGACCCAAGCTGGCACCTTCAACGATGCTGAGTATGGTGAGTCTGGTCTTTCAACATATAGAGCTGTTAGTGAAAGGAGGTCATCGTACACAGACGACACATGAAAATAATCCATTTGCCATAGATATGGAGATGCAATGGCCTGGCCTAAACTTGACCCTGGACCCTGGATAGCCTGGATTGACCCCAAAACAAGATGAACTCTGACCCCTCAGAGGCTTTTGGACGATGCTGTCATCGTTCCTCAATTGCACATTCCTCCAAATCCTCCAAATACTTCAGGAAGAACTTGATGAACTCTTGTTGTGCTCAAACGAAACCCCAACTTGCGCCACTGCTTTGAACTCATGCTTTATGTGGTGTCTCTGTGGGCCAACCGGGGATTGCATCCAGTCCTCCTCCAGTTGGAATAGAAAACACATCAGTAAAAACGTCTGTTTAAACCCAACTGCACCAGTTGGTGCAGAATCTCTGTGTCTGTCTGTCTGTCTGCCTATCTGTCTGTCTGCCTGTCTTTTTGTCTCTCGGCCTGTCTGTCTCCCTCTCTGCCTGTCTGTCTGTCTGCCTGTTGCTCTGCCGGCCTAAGAACCAGGTGTGCCAGTCTCTGGCCCAGCTCTAGATAGATGATGTAAGTCAGACAGAATCCCAGGCAGGGTGGCCCCTGTCCAGACCTCACTACACTGCTCCCTCCTACTCCTTCCCTCTCCACAGCCTCTTCTCTCCCCCACTACTGTGTTCCAGGCGTGGCCAGCTCATTGGAGGTCTGCCCAGGTTCAGTTCATCCAATAAAGTAACAGTAAACTTCCAGAGAACCAATGAAACAGGAGTTACAGTACGTAACTTCAATCAAATATTTGGAAGACTAAGAGGGCCGATATAAGGGGCCCCTGTTTAACGTAGGTTTTGTGTGTGACCTTTCACCTTTTCCCTGCCGTGAAATGAATTAGGGAACCACTGGTGTCTGCAGTAAGCTAAGCTAGTGGCTCGATCACTTTCTAAATCGTCTCAGTGGTCTGCTATCCTTCTCCTCCTCCCACAACTTGTTTGCTTGTTTGCTGCCAGGGAGAAACCGAAGGCTGTTTCTCCTCAGGGTCCGTGTTTTCTCTACATTCCTCGGTTGCTCTGCGGTTGTGTCCTTTGGGTGCCCGCGGTCTCTGGCTAGGCAGGGGGGCCCCTGAGGAGAAGACATGGCGTTGTCCGAGGCAGACCTCGTCAGCGGTTGCCGGAGTTCGTCATCCAGCCATGTACTTAAGCGCTTATGCTGTCCTGACTGATCAGAGAAGGAATTGGATACGCTACTTAAACCAATCGCTGGTCTTTTCTTAAGGTTAAACAGGATAGGTTCGGGTTCAAGCAATTTATTGTTTATCACGTTCAGGAATTTGGGGTGTGCTTCAAAAGCTGTGGCTGAAAACCAATGTTTTGGTCATGGCTTTGTTATGTTGTAAGACTGTGAGCTGCTGTCAGAGAAAGCCGGCCATGTGTCAGTTTGTCTGTGTGTGTGTTTATAGTGATTATAGTGATACGTTCTCATTGTTAACAACAGCCTACTCATATTCACTCATGACTGACCTCATCATCTTGTTTATGGGTAGTGTAGTACAGTATCGTAACTTTTCGCACATAATGGTACTTGATAGTGTGTGTATTAAGCTGCTAATAGGCCGATGTGAAAAGACATTGCCTTCCTAGTGCTGCCCCCGAGTGGTCTGTCAGATCAACTCTATACCCTTTTCAACAGCCACTATTTTCCCTCTTCTCATCTTGTGTTCCTACTTTTCCGTCTTTTTTAAATCACCTTTCTTTTTCCAATTTGGGTAGCTCCCAGCGTCATCCCTTCTGATTTCCCCATCCTCCTTTCTTATCCTCCCATGATCCTTTCCTCGTCCTGCTTCCCTTCTCCCTCGTCTCGTACCTTCCTCCCCTCTCCTCCATCTCATTCTCTCTTCGTTGCCCTCCTCTCACCTCTACGGCCTGTTGCGTCTCTTCGCTCCTCTCCTCTCCCCTCATCCCCCCACTCCTTGCTGTCACAGAACACAGATGCAGGTAAATTACAGGGCAAGCGTTGGGCCACGGTGTAATTATATAGGATTTCAAGGAAGGGCCTCTGAGAGTGAAATGACCCCTTTCTATTTTTCCAGGGATGACATTTGAATCCCGAAGGTTAGCAGCGCAAGTCTGTAGCTAGCCTGGCCTGACCAGCTTCCCGTGACATAGGGAAGCCATTAACTCAAGGTGTGAGTGACTGCTCAGTACCACAGCTGGCTAGCCTTACCTCGGTGCCTAGCACGTCAAAACGCTCTCACCCACTAGTGTGCTCTCCCCCCCTCTCCCTCCCCCCCTCTCTCTCCCTCTCTCTTCCTCTCTCTCAGGTTACAACACTGTGGTTCGGATCCCAGCGGGAGCCACCAACATTGATATCAAACAGGTCAGCTACTCTGGGAAGCCAGAGGATGACAACTACCTCGGTAAGTTAGCATGTCAGCACACTCTGACAAACCATGAAAACCACTCTGTGAATGTACCATATTAGCTGGGAGAGAACCCTTAAGTTGTGGGCTCTGGGCAGCCTAGGTCACTTTGATTATTCCCGGGGTCTTACAGAGGTCAGGCCTTTCCAGTGATCCTAGGTGTGAGGTGACCCTGCTAATGACGGGGCAGAGGAAGTGAGGGCGTGCAATAGACCACCGGTCATTCCTCCTTGTCAGAGTGTGTGAGAGGGACGTGTGGCGGGGTATGTAAGCATCTGGGTAAAGGAGAGAGAGACTGCCGGGGTAGAGGAGAGCGGGGCTGGGTAGAGGAGATCGGGCCTGGCTGGGTAGAAGAGAGCGGGACTGGCTGGGAAAGCAAACTAGGTGTCAGAGGCAGAAGAAGATGAATGAGGCTAATTAGAGGCATGTGTAGCCCGTACCACATGGAAATGGATAGAACCTGGGTGAGGTCAACTCTACACTACAATGTACTGGTGTGTGCGTGGGGTTCTCTGTGTCAGTGTGTGTTGAGTGTATGTATTTGAGTTTGTGTGCTTGTGTGTTTGTGGTTGTTTGTAAGTGTGTGTGTTTCTCTGTGTGTAGTGTCTGTGTGTGTGTGCAAGTGTGTCTCTAGCTATTTTCTGTACCAGCAAATGTGAGGGAAAACCGTCAGAGCTACCTACCTGTCATTGGAAAGCTCAACCGGTAGCCAGAGGTTTAAATATGACAGGATTCCGAGGGCCCTATCTTGCACCCAGCGCAATTGACTTTGTATCATTCCTATTTTGCACCCGACGCACAGCAGACTTTTCCCACGCACGTCGGTAAATTAGAGTGTGCAGCTTACCTTGCAGCTTAAACGTAGCTTCGCAGAAAGAAGACCCTGGCCTCGCCAGCAGTGCACACGAGCCAAGCTTGCGCCCTTAAAATAGCATCTGAATAATGCGCCATTGACTTTAGACTACGTTTTTCCTGGTCAGTGGCGGAATTGTTTTTCTGAAACTGCAAAATATCACCATGGAATGCTTGCGCCGGAACACGCCTCCTTTTTTCGCTGAACCGCCCCCGGGAGCGCAAAGTCATTCCCTAATTTACCGACGTGTGTCTGTGGAGGGAAAAGTCTGCTGTGCCTCGAGTGCAAACTAGGAATGATACTTGCGTCGTTGACAAAGTCAATTGCGCTGGGTGCAAGATAGGGCCCCTAAAGTCAGTGGCGCGTTATTCAGATGCTATTTTAAGGGCGCGTGTTTGGCTATAATGTAGCGTGTGCACAACGCGCATACACTTTGCTTCTCTCATCTACACAGACGCAGCAGTTCCCATTTTTGCAAACCATGCATAATTACGAGGAAAAATATGACCACACTTTCCCTTAAAGATGGTGTCCATGAAGATGTGAAAAAAGGCATAAATCTGGCATACACATTTACCCAAATTATTCAGGCTAACTGCAGTAATGACGGATCAAATTGTTTGACCAATAGTGGCAAGACACATAGGTATATAAGGAGAAGATCATTTGGGTTTCTCCCATCCCAATACAATGTCACTTCTCTGTCTTTTACGGCCCTGACGAGAACGTCGGTTTCCTCGGCTGTGAACCACTCCTGGCGTGCGCATGGCAAATCCGGCATTATAATAGAAATTCGCAATGGAACAAGCGCGCCTGCTTTTAAAGGGAATGTGAGATGAAGCTCTGATTGGTTTATTGCCCGTTACGCCCAAACCACACCTATGAGTAAGCTACTTTATACCAACCCCTTTAGATTTGCGTCGGGCGCAAGAGTGATTTTTTGCGCCGGTAAAGTAGCAACAGCGCCCGAGTTCCGCCCACAAAGTAACTTGAGTTTTGCGTTTAATACTTCTGTTTCAGATCGGTTAAATGGGGCCCCTAGTCTTGTCATGTCAAGACATGAACGTAAACAAAGTTGTACCAAAAAACGTAATTACACACATTGTTTCAACATGTATTTATTGCATATTTTGAGGGACAACGCCATTTAAGCATGTCGAAAGAGGTTGTTGGTGTTTAAATCTGTACTGGACCTCAGAATGTGCATTTGCTGATGTGTGTTTATGAACATATTTGAGTGTGGAGACTGCGGTGTAACAGTGTTAGCATAGTAAATCAGTCATAGTCAGTAAGAACAATCAAGGGGTCCATTCCTAAATGACTGGAGTCTGGAGCCATCACCATTCCAACAGTCCCACATGCAACAATAGTTTCACAGAACCACGTGGGCCACACAAAATGAATGTTTACATTTTATACAATCTGCTGCACATTTATGTGGGGAAACATGCTCAAAAGTCCTTTGACAGATATATTTTCTAAACTTTTTAACTTCCTCCATCCTTTCAGCTCTATCTGACAGCCAGTCCAACTTCCTGCTGAATGGGAACTTTGTGGTGGCCATGTTCAAAAGGGAAATCACCTTTAAGGGAACCGTGATTGAGTACAGCGGCTCAGATACCACAGAGGAGCGTATCAACTGTACTGAACGCATTGAGGAGGAGCTCATTCTACAGGCAAGGCTGCTTTCTCACTTCTCTATTTCCCTACCTCTCTTTAAATCTCTCTCTCTCTCTTTATATCTCTCTTTGCCCTCTATCTATGTCTCTCTTTCCTCTCCTTTTCTTTCCATCTCTCTCTCTCTCTCTCTCTCTCTCTCTCTCTCTCTCTCTCTCTCTCTCTCTCTCTCTCTCTCTCTCTCTCTCTCTATCTACTAACGGCTAACGCTGAAGCTAATCCCTTCCTCCTTGGCGCAGGTTCTGTGTGTGGGGAACCTGTACAACCCTGATGTACGCTACTCCTTCAACATCCCCATCTTGGAGCACCGTGAGCAGTTTGTGTGGGAGCCTTCAGGGGCCTGGCTGGACTGCAGCCGCACCTGTCAGGGTGAGGTTATGGTCGTCCACCACAACACAGCCCATTTCCTTCAACACTTCCCAGGACCATAATATTATGCTACACAATCCTTCCCCATGATTGCTGTTTGCTAACGATAATTGGTGTGCTGTCAATGTGTATGAGATCGAGACATACGATCTTGCATGTAAGGCAGATTTGGAGATGTATCCTTTGGGAGCCTACAGTACTTGCCAAACCTAAACTTCACTCAAAGGGTCAACTCAGAATGTGTATGCAGTACAGCATGAAGTAAGCAAAATGGCCGTCTTCACCTAATCTGCTAAATCAGCTACAGCGCCATTACCTTGGTCTGTCATGGAGAGGCCGTGCTAGGCCTGCGCTGGCAGGCTGTGAGGTCCCATCCGCAGCACCTGCGTCTGGACCTCACACACACACACACACACCTGCCCCTCGGCTGCTCTCCAGAACACAGGTCCTTAGACTTCCTGGGGCTTGCTTTGCCCCCAGCGCTCAAACAGGCGGGAACACTTACAAACACACACACTCCCGCAAACATATTCACACACACACACTCTCAGCATCACTAGCAGGGTCCTGATGAAGGGTGTAATCTCAGGCCAGTCTCCAGGGTTCAGGGGAGAGCAGTGCACAGTATCAGAGGGAGAATCATTTAAGAAAGAGAAAAATCCATTTATTGCCATTGGAGCCTCTAGACAGATGGGGTCTAATTCAAACCGTGTGTGCGTGTGTAGGTGAGCGGAGGCGCAAGGCAATGTGTGTGCGTAAGAGCGACCACCTGGAGGTGTCGGACCAGCGCTGTGAACATCTACCCCGTCCTAGTGCTGCGCCTGAGCCATGTAACATTGACTGTGAACTCAGGTACTGGAGTCACGACACACTAGAACACAGCACACGCATGGTACATGTACATTTAGATATTTAGCAGACGCTCTTATCCAGAGCGACATACAGTACAGAGACATTCCCCTGAGGCAAGCAGGGGGGGAGTGCCTTGCCCAAGGACACAGTAATTTGGCACAGCCGGGAATCGAACCGGCAACCTTCTGATTAGTAGCCCGATTCCCTAACCACTCAGCCACCTGACTCCCATACGTACATACACTCTGTGTTTCACTACTGCCTGTGTGTGTTCCCAGGTGGCACGTAGCAGGGAAGAGTGAGTGTTCTGCTAAGTGTGGTCCAGGCTACCGGACCATGGACGTGCAGTGCATGCAGTACAGCCTGTCCAAGAGGCAGAGTGAGAGAATGGAGGCCAGGGCCTGTGGGGACCTCGCCAAACCCCAGACAAGGGAGCCATGCCATGGTGACTGTCTGCTCAAGAGCTGGCAGTACAGTGCATGGTCCCAGGTAGGAAGCACTGCTAAACATGTCGTGTCAAAGCCCAAAGTACTGTATGTCATCTCGCTAATACCCAACGCCATGTTCTACCCTCTGATCAATACTCAATCCGGCTGCTTGGGTAGTGCTCTAAGACGTGTGGCCGGGGGACTCGGACCAGGGACTCTTACTGCATGAACAACCTAGGCGGGCGTCTGGTGGACAGGGACTGTAGTGAGTACCAGAGGGTCGTCACCGAGAGCTGCAATGGCCAGGGCTGTCCCGAGTGGTCCGCCAGCGAGTGGAGTGAGGTAGGGGTCTACACACACACACACACACACATATATGAACACGCACACACATGACCTCATACCTGAATCTAAACACTCCCAATAATACACATACGTTAAACAAAAATATATATATGCAAAAATGACACACTCCTTTCTCTCTTTCACTCTCTCGCTGTCGCCCTTTACTTCTCTCTCTCTTTCCATCCCTCTCTCTCTCTCTCTTTCTCCTTTTCACTTTGTCCACCTCTCTTCATCTCTCTCCCTCCGTGTCTGTGTCCCAGTGCATGGTGACGTGTGGGAAGGGCATGAGACACAGGCAGGTGTCGTGTAGCTGGGCGGTAGGCGAGGAGAAGCTAGGCGAGCACTTCTGCGACCCCTCCGCCAAGCCCCCGACGGTGGGGGGCTGCCAGATGCCAGAGTGTGCCTCATGGCAGGTCGGCGTGTGGGGAGCGGTGAGTACGGCACGACTGGGCAGGAACCGTCTGGATGGCTGTGTGTGTGTGTTTAAGGAAGGAAATAGGTTTCATCCGTGTGTTTTTTTTATTGTATGGATGTGTAAGAGAAAGAGAGACGTGTGTGTGTGTGTGTGTGAGGGAGTGAGACAGAGACTGAGAGCACGCGTGTGTGTACGAGAAAGAGAGAGAGAATGAGATCGGTGACAAGCTGCAGGGATTGAATGGTGAAGTGTGTTTACCTGTATATATGTCCCATGCCTCATGCTCGTTTGTGTGTGTGCAGTGTATGTGTGTGTGTGTGTGTGTGTGTGGCAGGGGGGGGGGGTCAGATTTACTCTGACAGGATATGAGGGCAGAGTGAGAGTGCGAGGGAGGAAATGGAAGCTCAGGATGGAGCACACCACCCCATAACTCACCAGGCTATCAGGTTCCCCTGCTGCTTTTCAAAGAGCCGCACACACACTTACACACACACACACACACACACACACACACTCTCCGACACACACACTTACACACACACACACACACACACACTCTCCGACACACACACACACATTTGGATCAGGACGTACAAAAGACTGTGACAGGCAACAGAATACACGCTCACACACCCACCCACCCACACACACACACTCATTCACAAACACACGCACACACCATCCCATATGTCCCAATGTCCCATACATCTTCGTCACTTCATAAAAGCCTTGTTTGACTGATACTCCCTCTCAGTCTGGCTCAATAGACATACCTGGGGTTAAGCTAAAGCACAAGTTGAAAGGAAATGAGTGGATGAATGAATGTCTTTGGCCGTTCATGAAGGAGTTTATACTTCTAATAGGCAGCCAGACGTGTTCGCGGGTGGGAAAATCAGATAGGTGTATTTACAGAGCTGGAATATATTGGTTTGTTAATACCTGTGTAATCATAATTTGCTGCTCAAATAAACGTATCCCCTGGCACTTCCTCTGTGCTCTTAGTCCTGGATGGCCCTGACTTGACTCAAATGCTAACAGGGAGCTGTGGAGGGGTCGAGACGAGGAGGTAGAAAGTCTGGTCTGGTCTCTACTCGACTGGTCTGGTCTGTACTGGTCTGGTCTGGTCTGGTCTGATCTGATCTGGTGTGGCCTGTACAGGTCTAGTCTATTCTAGACTTATGTGGTCTACACTTGACTGGACAAAAGGCTGGTCTGGTGTGGTCTAGACCTTTCGGGTCTATTCTAGACTTCTGTGGTGTAGTCTAGACTCGTCTATTCTAGTCCAAGACCTTCCACGGACTCTGTCTCTGTATCCTGTGCTGTTGCAGTGTGCAGTGACCTGTGGCCATGGCTACCAGATGCGGGCGGTGAGGTGTGTGTCAGGAGCGTACGGCGTCGACGTGGACGACCGGGAGTGCAACGCAGCAGCCAGACCCAGGGACAGCCAGGTAGAGGGAGCAAACACGAGCACACACGTAAACACACACGTTTGTACGGTCACACCGGCAGGCGCACAAGCACCCGGCCCAGATCTAGTAGGGTGTATTCTGTGTGTGTGTTGACGTGTCCAGGACTGTGAGATGCCAGCGTGCCCCTGGGCCTCCCGTCCTCACGGCACCGTGCGCCCTGACGCCTCGGGACACCTCACCCAGTGGAGGTACGGCTCCTGGACCACGGTGAGTAGCGCCCCCCCCCCCCCTCACGTTCTGCTTCGTACACTCACACCGCAGTCACGTGGTATCACACATACACACAACACATCACACACACACACACACTACAGTACATCACACATACACACACACACTACAATACATCACACGTACACACAGTACATCACACGAACACACGCACACACACTACAGTGCATCACACATACACACAGTACATCACACACACATGCACACTACAGTACATCACAGACACAGTCTAGTATATCACACACACATAGGACAGGAGACAAACAATCACATTCTTGGCTCTTTCTCTCTTTTATACTGTACTTTGCTTTGTCCAGCAAACACACAAACTCACATGTACACTCCCTCATACACACACACACAGACACACACCCACACACACACACACACACTACAAAGACTCGGTGTCTGGGTTGGGAAATATGTCTCTCTGCTTTGTATTGTTTTTTCCCGTGCAAATGGAGAACAGATTTACTCTAAACACAAGGCTTGGATTTCCAAGATCGAGACTTGTCTGTCAATCTGAGAGGCTGTGAGCTTGCATGTCAAAAAGGAGGCCATTGCCAGGCAGTGTGGTCCTGAAGAATAAAGATCCCTCTCTCAATGTCCCCCCCCGCCGCCCCCCCCCCCACACACACACACACACATAATAAACACACAGACACACACACACTCCCATATACACACCCAGTCATACATTCCCCTCAGGAGCCATTCTGCTTTATATTTGCGTGAAGTTGCGGAATGTTGATTGTCATGGATATGACTGGGATCGTTGTGTGTGCATGAGCTGGAGCCTAGTGATTACATTAGATATTCATACCTCCAGGGCTGTTTACCCCTCCTTGTGATTAGTCACAGTGTCACCATCTGGGAAGGCCTCAACATGGAGTCTTCCTGTCCTATTCTCTGGAAGCTGTGCAATGCGTTTGGACTGGAGTCCTTTGAACAAAGCGTCCAAACAATCACTGTACTGTAAGGATGATTATGTGCAAAACTGATGTACTATGCTATTCTTTTTTTCTGTGTTTGGGTGTGTATGTGTGGGTGTGTGTGTTCCTGAATGCATGTGTGTTTTTATGCATGCCTGTGTGTTCCTGCATGTATGTGTGTGTATCTATCTATCTATGTGTGTGTGTGTGTGTGTGTGTGTGTGTGTGTGGGGATGTGTGGTCAGTGCTCGGTGAGCTGTGGGAAGGGCAAGCGAGCTCGCTACGTCAGCTGCAGAGACGCTCAGGGAGTCGTGGCCGACAAGTCTTCCTGTGACCATCTTCCCCGGCCCCCAGAATCCTCGGCGTGCTTCAGTCCCTGCGGCCAGTGGCGCTCCTCAGAGTGGTCTACAGTACGTCCCCTTCGTCTGGCTCGTTTACATGGCTCATCTGTGTGTGGACCCCCTACAGAGTGGGCGTAGCTGAAGGGTGGAGGATTTAACGGCAGATGAAGAGGCGGCGGGTCTAAAGATAAAAAAACTGCTAAATAAAAACGGTATTATTATTAGAATACAGTGTGACTTACTGCTCTGTTTCCAGTGTTCGGTGTCCTGCGGCATTGGGAGGGCCACCAGACAGGTGATGTGCAGTAACTACCACCGCCAGGTGGAGGAGAGCCTCTGTAACCAGGACGACAAGCCTACCACGGAGCAGGAGTGTACCGCCGCCCCCTGCCCCTCCATCTACCACCAGAGACCCAACGACCAGCCCTATGGCTACCCCCACGACCCCGGACACCACCCTGGCCACAGCAGCTGGAACGTCCCGTCCGCAGACAACCAGTGGAGGACGGGACCCTGGGGAGCAGTATGTCCTCCGTACACTGTTAAACAAAACAAACAGACAAACTATGCTTTGGAAAGGTTATTTGAGAAAACGTTATTGTCTTTCAAAGGGCTTTCCTTTGACAGCCGTACAACATTTGGATCTTGGTACTTTTTTGGGGGAGAGCGCACCACCACATTGAAGTTTTATACCACATACTACATTTATACAACACACTGTAAACCTTCCACAGTGGTATACTATGGTACATATACTGTGGCTGGTTGTGGTCAGTAGCTGCTGAGTCTCACATTAGACATCTGCCTCTGACTGTGTTCAATCACAGAGAGGGATACTGTTTAATTGGATGCAGGAGACATACCTGCTCAAGTTCAAGGTTTCTTTCTGTCGGTTCTCTTTCAATGATCCATGTTTTCCATTTCTGGGGAATCATTTACACAGTACAGCTGGTTTTAGTCTGATTGTGAGCTTGATAGGAATGAGGTGTGTCTGTGTGTGTTTCCTGTTTGTGTCTGTGTGTGTTTCCTGTTTGTGTCTGTGTGTTTCCTGTTTGTACCTGTGTGGTTCCTGTTTGTACCTGTGTGTTTCCTCCTTGACAGACAACCACTACATGTTATTTACATTATATTCATGTAACAGATGCTTTTATCCAAAGTGACATATGTATAGTGCATATAGAAAGTCCAGAACATGATCAAAGAGCAGAACTGCATAGTTTTAACAATATTTTGGTGGTGAGTCAAGGAATGGTCTAGCCACAATATAGAGGTAACCACATCTCAGTTACCAGGCATTGAAAACAATAATACTAATAACATATTAACCCCAGTGCAACATTACCACTAAACTACTATAGTGACCAGTACAAAATTATTGAGTGCAACATCAAATAATTTCATGGGTGCCAGACAGGATCTCGTACTCACACTAACGCCACTGATAAGCTCATGCTAATCATGTCAGTGCAACAATAATACAATTCTTAAATTTCTAATATCTCCTGCTATACCTTATATATGCATGTGTCTATTTGTTGAAATCATGTCCATATCATAGCCACAGTGCAACACTAACATATCCCCCCTCTGTGGCCCTGCAGTGCTCCAGTACCTGTGCTGGGGGCTTCCAGAGGCGGGTGGTTGTGTGTCAGGACGCGGAGGGACGCAGCAACAGTTACTGTGACGAGAGGGTCAAACCGCCTGAGTCCAAGAGCTGTGATTCAGGACCCTGCCCTCTGTGGAACTATGGCATCTGGGGAGAGGTGAGGAGGACTCCGGCCGCGACACAAACTCCCTGAGTTTGTAGTCAGCGTGCTGCTTGTTTACCTGACTTGACCTGACCTGATTTGAAAGACAATGATGGGTGAAAGATCATTCATCTTCACGTGTAGTGACCGAAGAAGAAGTATCAAGTTTACTGTAGAGACCCTTTGTGGAGTAAGTTTATTCCACCAAAGCCTTATTTCTTTTTAAAAACTATTCCTTCCTCTGTACAGTGCACCCAGACGTGTGGAGGAGGGCGGCGGAGTCGGCTGGTCCTGTGCCAGCGACCAAATGGCCAGAGACTCATCGACCACAGCTGTGACGTCCTGGACAAGCCCCCAGACATGGAGCAGTGCAACCAGCAACCCTGCCCTGGCAACGTCTCCTGGCAACGCCGCCCATGGAAGCTGGTACGATAGTACTTCCTCATTCCCTCCTTTACTTCCTGTCTCACTGGGGCCCATCACTGTGAGTAGACATGGAGTGTGCTTGTATACAGGGAGTGTACTTCTGCCCCCCCCCGTGTTTGCTAACTATGTTTTAGCCTATTTGTAAGAAAGCCAATAGAGCATTAGCATTTATGCTAGCTCCGGCCCACCCATGAGGGCCCTGCAGGGGCATGGTGCTAGTTATGCTGCTCCACTTTTGGGAATCATTAGACACACATGGATTCCATTTTGAGCTTTGGCTCCAAAATTAAATCTATAATTTAGACAGACGATGTTGTCCAACATCGCCATGTATTCGTAGACGCAAATGAATAACACAAAATATATTTATTTCGAATGTGAAGCATGAAGTAAATGTTTTTTGTGATTGCTGTCTTCAGCCTGTATCCGAAGTACACAAGTGTATATTTGTGTATAAGAGTTCTAATATTATTGCCTCTATCAAACAGCAACAAATGACTGTTAATGTATTCTGTATATGTATCTTTGTACAGTTTGATTACATTTTAGTGGATAGGTTTTATAACTGAATATATTTAATATTTTACTGGTGCTTTTGGTTAGACCTCTTGCTTCTCATACTGAATAATAATACTTTGTAAAGAGGAAAGTATTCTCAAAACTTTTTTCTAGTCTTTTTGATATTATGAAATCGTTTTTAAATTATAGCTTAAAAGTGAAATGCAGTTCTTAATATTGTGTAATCTCTATTAGAACATAATAATTGAGATGCTCCCTGCCCCATACCTCCCATGTAATATCAACGTTAAGTCAATAACAATGCCAATGAAAGCTACAATCCCCAGGATATAGGACTTACAAATGCCCATGTCAGAGATAGTTTAAATTAAATTAGGAAAATACAAAGCTTTACATAATGTAAATCATATACAAGCTATAATGCCTTTGAATGATAATGCTGGAGTATCGGGTGTACAAACAGGTTAGGTCTATACAAGACCATACTGAGCTTTTCCAGTTCCAGTTTCACACAGATGACATACACATTTAAAATTCAGGGATATGAGTTTTGGAAAATATTCAACATCACAACTTTTAGGGTACTCTCCTGTCGCTCTCACCAGTCTGTGTTGCATTTCACAGCTAATTTCTTAGATGATCGTAGTGGCACAAGTGACTGTGCCCTTTCGGTTGGCTCTTAGGACAGTAAGTTACAGTAAGTTGACCAAGCTCTGGACTGTAGGCCTATCAATAGGAATCTGCCTTTTGTCTAATGTTGAACTACACTTATTGAAGTTTACATCAAAATGCTGGGCAACACTTTACATTAAAGTTACTTTAACTATCATGTAACTACATAATATAATACTAGTAGTAACCATGTTGTTATAATAGGAATTATAACGGAGGTACACTTCATCATTTTATTATTCTAAAAATTATATTGTTATTATAGAAGTGAAACTTGGTATGGGAAGATTGGGATAATCAGGGCTAAGTGAATATTTATATTTAGCTAGTTTTGGTGACACAACCTGTCCCTTTACAACATCGGCTTGGCATTTACACACCTGCCCTAAACTGGCCTATCTTACACTTTTGTAATAACCTATACAGCTAACACTTAGTGCTACACTTTACAAATAGCAGTTTGTATGTAACTATTTTATTAAGTTATTCCCATAGGTATTGCTATGTAGTTACAATGCAATTAACATAACCTGGATATAAAATGTTGCCAAATGCTGTTTTCAGAAGGACTTCATTACCAACATCAATCTGTCTATATTTATGAAGTGAACAAAAGACACTGCTGTACATGCAGTAGTTACATTAGTTGACACATTTCCTGGTCAAATACTGTAACAGTATGTTAGAACTTCAAAGTGAGTAAAGTTGATCACAATGCAGTTGATCAGAATGCACAACAATAGCAATGCAGTTTTCACGTCTGCAGCTTCTAAATGAGTTGGTAAAAAATCACTTACCAACTAACACACTTAAATACCTCTTTCTTATAATATTGTAGTCATTTGTTGCTGTTTCACTATTCTCCTGGGCCAGTTTTTATATTTTCTGAAGGATTTTATTTTGTTATTTTTTTTTTTGTTGAATTTATTTATTTGTTTACAGTAGTTAATTCATTGTTGCAGCTTTAATGTTTTCTTTTTCCATTCAGATCATGTAACACTTTGCTTGAATTATTAGTCAGTACCTACACAACAGCAGTCTCAAAGAGGACATATTATCCAACCATTACTTCACAGCACTTTGCACACTTTGCTTTACGGCTAACCAACCACACAGTATAACATCACACTTTAATGTAATCTCCCATCACTTGATGTTTCACCAGTAGGTTCTACGGGAAGTCATGTCTAACTTGCCACAGTGCCATGAAGGCTTTCTGACTCATGATCCAAGCAAAGTGTCACCATATCGAAAGGTTCTGTATGTATTGACCGTCACCTCTCATCCTCCGAGGTCTCTCTGGGATCTTTTTCATTCCTCTCACTGTGTCTCTGTTTGTCCGGAGACATTCACTCCATCCAAGACTCTCCATCCTCCCCAGGTATCCTTGTGCCTTCCTCCTTTAACTCTAAGGTGCTCAGTGATGTTGCCACGCCACAGAGGGTGACACCATTTTATACTTGTTGTTCATATGTTGTTCCTCTATTTTTTATTTATTTCATCCACATGCAAAAATACATAAACATGTTGATTTAGCTTTGCTCTCTGTTAAGAATATTAAAGAAACGTAACGGTTGTGACATTTGTGTTGTTTTTCAATGTTTCAGGCTGTGGTACATGGCAAGGATGGATTGGCAAAATAACTAGTTTGAGTAATACTTTCTAAACTTAAAACACATCACTATAGGATGACAAATTATTAAAGCTATCAGGGAAATAAAATCACTAAGCCGTATCATTAGAAAATCTAATTGTTCATGTGTTTATCATCACATCTTAATGTCTGGTCTTGGTTAAAAAAAAAGAAGAAGAAAAACATGAATAACTTGAGTAACTAACATAACCACAACACATTTATGAACTACCATATTGGAATGTCAAGCATTTCCATCCTCAATATGATAAACGCTTATTCCCATCCCTTCCTATGTGGATGAATTGTTCACATGAGTCCTTGAGCTTCTCAAACTAACATGGTTTATGTATTATGTTATTATTAAAGTAACAACTGTCATAGATGCGTACATTACAAATGCATTGATACCTGATTATCAAATGTACTCTCTATATAATACATTCTAATACGTGTTGACATAGATTGTATGCCTCCTTGAGGTCACATAACTGTATTGAAAAGACTTCTTTTAAATTGGTCCAGTTTGTGGCATTTGGTATTTGACCTGCGATAGACCTAGTGACCTTTAGGTATTTTTTTTATCATATGGGATCTTATCGTATGAGATCCTTTGAGGCAACCTTGAAATCTATGCTGCTCCTCCTCTTTCATAATGTAGCCTATAGTGTTTAGCAGACACCAGGCCACATTTAGTTTTTATTATGGTTTTTATAGTTTTATTTTGAAAACCCCCAAGAGAAAACATACTTAATCCAAATCAAACTTTGGCACAAACTGGCACATCTGTGTACAATTGTGGTAATACAGGCTGAATGTAATGCCTTCAATGCCTTTGGCTAGAAACCGACAAAGTATCACTTAGACTACAGCAGTTATTGGGGTTAATCAATGCTGGCACAATTTGATCTTTACCTTTGTTATTGTATGACATAATGTGTTCAAATGAAGGGTGTAACTCAAACAGGATTGACATTAGATGAAGAATTAGATTTGAAGATTAGAAGAATAACATGTATTTTGACTGAACCTAACGTTTGAGGTCAACTGGCATTACAAAATATGACCTACTATTAGATCAATCAGAACCATCTGAATTCATAAGACGGACATCTAGATTCCTGTACGTGAAATGTAGTATTGAAAGAAATTCCTGTATCAGGTCATGTCCTGTTGAAAAATGGCTGGGTTATTAGAGGCTTATGGTCTGTCTGTGTAGACAGAGGAAATAGAATGGCTTTTCAGCTTTTGGATTTCATAACATGGAATAACGGAAATATAACTGAAATATTTCTCATGGCTTCAGCATGGAAACCTACCTTGATTTACATTTTTGGGGTCTTCTCAGTCATCCAAGATCTTTCAGCTTATAGCTACTTTTACTGATTGACTTGGAGACAGTAATGAATTACAGTTGGTTGTTTCAAACACCTGAAATGTGGTTTTGCTCATAAGTACTTGTACAATCTTCTAAGTTGGTATGCTTTCAAAGTATCAGATCACTAAAAAAGGGTGTTTGTATTTGTACTTGTTAGGCTGTGGGGCCTTCCTGAAGTAGAAAAAACAAAAAAACAAAACTGGTTAAAGGTTAGGTTTTTTCCTCCTAATGTCTTTATTTATTTTGACCAGTTTAGGTGATGCTGAATAGGAAAGTAAAACCACAGTCAGAGTATAATAACTTTTATTTTACAAAGACAATTTGTTTATTATTTTCGCAGTTGCAGCACAGTTGTACACACATAGATCATCAACTATATTAAACACCAATAGGAAAAGGTGATTCCTTTAAAAGCAGTGGTGGAGACTTTTGGGAAGTACTATGCAGGTTGTGATGAATTGGCAAACACACCACTATTTTGGTAATGTATACCCTGTATACTAGGAATTGCTAGGAAAAACATACCATTTCCTGTTCAGTAGGGCTTCTTTGGAGGGGGGTTGTTGAAGTGACATGTGCTGGTTCAAATGAAATCCACATGGACAACATAGACATACTTGACTTTAGCCTGAGGCCACTGACAGGAAAATATTCCTAACCCATGGTATCACCCTGGGGTCAGATGGTTGTGACATCACTGATCTTGTATTTCCTGATCCAAGCCTAGCATGGCTGACTGAAGGTTGGGCCTTGGAGGATTCCTGAGTCTTTACTTGCATGGCTGTTGTCTGGGCGTATGTTAAAACCAGAGCAGGATGCTGATGTTACTTTGGGGACTTAAGTGTTTGTTAACTAAACAAGCCGAATGTTGCGTTTGATGGGTTTTAGTGGTCAGTAATGGATATTGCTTTGCCCTGTAGAATTTGGCATGTGGTCTTAAAGGCACCAAAACAGATGTGAATGTGAGTCAACTGTTGGGACAGAAGTAGAGTTTAACAGCGTGAACAAAGTATTAATCAGATGTGGAGAACAGCAATAATATATTGAAAGAAGGTACACTATTTATTTTATTTTTTCTGCATTATTGCAATCTGTTTGTCATCACACTAATGTGCTTGAGTTATTTGGGAGTATTTAGCAAAACACTACCATTAACATACTTCTCTCTGCCAACACTGATGTTTTTTTCAATTTATAACAATTTTGAGAGGAAATATAAGATTCAGCCACGCCTCATTAGAAACAAAAGACACGAATCACATACAATGATTGATTTGTTTTTATCCCGGTTGAACAAAACAATGATGTAGCGTTTGATTGAGCAAGCAATGGAAAAGGTATTTATACAGTTCATATGGAACATAAATATCTGACGTCAGCAACGAGAGCCTTTCATGTAAACCAGTGATCTTCCTGCCGCAGATTGATAAACATCTGCGATGAGCATGGTTGACGTCAAACGCATTCGTTTGAAATATAGTCTTCTGTTTTGAGGCCCTGTGAAAATTATACTTGGGAGTCCTTTGGACATGATTCACAAGGAACGTCAATGGAGCCTCAGTGATATGACAAAAATGCAAGGATCGGATAGAGCCCAAGTCTAAA
This sequence comes from Hypomesus transpacificus, assembly GCF_021917145.1. Classification (NCBI taxonomy): domain Eukaryota; kingdom Metazoa; phylum Chordata; class Actinopteri; order Osmeriformes; family Osmeridae; genus Hypomesus; species Hypomesus transpacificus. The sequence goes on along the minus strand of NC_061073.1, from coordinate 2,790,151 downwards.
CCACATGCAGTACAAGACCTGGGTCTCGAAACAGACACTTTGGGAGAGGGCCGTTTTGGCCAATATTTGTTCATGGGCACTCCAGCTGGGGATGGATTCAGTGGAATCAAATAAGAGGAGACATGGGGTAGAAATCTGGAAGTATTTAAGTTGGGCTTTCCCTGGTTTATCCAATGATCGTGAACAGGGCCCTCAGTAGACAGCCAGAGAAAACGTCTGCTTTCCCTCAACTAGCTTCGCAAAGTATCTCAGGGTATCTAAAGCTTATCGATGTGAATCCTTTTGCCGACAGCACTTTAATGCATGCTCTTCTCACGTAAGGCTACTGCTGAAGATGTGATAGGGCCTGTTTGTATTTAGGCCTGTCGATGGCTATCAAGTTGACGCAGTGCTCTTGATTTCATAAACCTCAGGATCTTTCTCAAAGAAAAAGTGTTTCTCTCTGTGCTTGGAGTACGAGTGGGTAACAGTATGATGGATTAAGTGTCCAAGAGGGTTGTAGTAACCATCTCAAAGTAACAGATCTGCCTTAGACAGTGGAGCATATCCCATTTCACCGCTGTCTTATAAAATACACTCTACACTGCTGTTAGTGATGAGATGTCAGCTAGAGACACAATGGATGTAATTGTAGCACTCTTTATATAAAGTGTTAATACCTACGGTACCGGTGTGCGTTAGCTACCTGTCAGGTCTGTTTCTACTTTTGCTTCTCTGGGAGGCTGTGGGGGCCACTGGCTCCCAGATGGTGAGGAAATTCCTGCATGTCAATGTCTGAGTCTTCTCATCGATGTTACATATTCAGCCCTGTCTCTGCTCGTGATTAACCGCCGTTTACATCACGGAATTTTGAGTTCTCCCATGATATGGGGGAACTAAACTTATCGTCTGCAAGAGTCATATTCGCTCAAGAGCTGTAATTGCGAGCATATTTCAGGGAAGACAATACGAAGTGGAGACATCGGGGTTGTATTAGGTCTACTTTTGATGTATCGAAAGACAAGGAATAGTAGTCACACTTGAGGTTGTTCCATTTCTATCTTAATTTTATAAAGTAATGTTGTCTTTTTTGTAAAGATTTATGCAGTCTCTGAATTTGCTGAGACCAGGTGCAGAGTTTTTCTCACTTTTGGAGAAGGAGATAGCAGCTTTGGTAAACACATTATTTGGCTCTGCAACATAGAACAATATTGCCCCCATAAACCTGTGTTTAGCTTGGAGGAATTTGTTAATGAGACACACCAAGCAGGTGTTAAGGTTCAAATACCTCTACTCTTTTGTCAGCTTGTATTTGAGATACACCTAACAAGGGGATGACAAGGGATATCTTGACATCTGGACACCTGACATCATTTAAAGATTGTTGACTGGCTATAACATTGATAATGATGTAAACAGAGACACTTCAATTCATATTCATGTTATTTAGCATCCATCTTTTCCCATTTTACTATTCTGTCCTGACTTTACAAGTTTACAATTCAGTAGAGCAACAGTAGAGTGAGACATGGATATAGAAGTAGGTTCCAGTTTAAACATCTTACAGATGGGAGGGCACTTTTGGCCATTTCTTGTTGACTTATGGTTGCTCAGTTTACTTTTTGTAAGAGGTGTTGGCTTCAAGAGAAAGCCCTGCTGGCGAAACCTAATATACCTACTCTACAAGTTGTTTATTTGAGCCATTGTTGATGGCAGAAGCCCAGTTAGGCACTCACTACAGACCACTGTTTAAGTCTCTGGAACTTTCCCCATCACATGCGGTCAGCGGCTCCTACAGTGCACAATTTATCAAATACTTTGTTAAGACAGTCGTGGAACAATTTAGACTTTACATTATCCCTTTTAGTCACCATCACCCACTACAATAAATCCATGTCAACATGGTCCTGATATGGTACACACAAGTGTCACTTCGTTACCCTGCGAATGTGAACTACAATGTTTGCAATGCCAATGCCCATTTTTTTAACATTTAGGTTTAACCACTTTCAATCATTAGAATGGCAACGTCTTTAGTTACACAATTTTTGCATGCCAGATTGGTTTTGGTATGGACTTCATTAGACAGGGTTTGACTGTGCTGGAGGTGCAGGGTTAGTGCTAGGTGTTGGATCAGGGTGGCTGTTTTGGCCTGGTTGATGTAAGATCTATGACTCTGACATTCCTCTGCCCCACGATGCTTCTCTTACCAGCTGTTCCCACGTTGACAACATGTGTTGTTTTGACTTCTGTCTTTGAAACTCCCAGCAAAACAGGATCTTTAACAGAAAGGCAGCCTGGGATTGCTCTCTGGCCGTATGTTTTACTTCCCCAGTCTGTCTCAAATCCTCAGCATATTCTTTCATCTTTTTCCAAATACGAAATACGACACAGACAATGATGTAGCGATATAATATATAAGAATGTTGCAATACTAGGGGTGTAACAATATATCGTGGAACAATATATCGCAATACAACATTTTTACAATATATATCATAGAGTTATGACAATAATTTTACAATATGATGTCTGTTTGATCCTATTGGTTGAGCTACCATCGTGCGACCTACTCTACACCTGCTTCATGCGTGCATTCACAGAAATCGCTTGAACTGAGTTAACTAAATTGTATGTACAACGAAGAAAATTATTGAAAATTTTAATGTTTGGGAAATAAATCTGTTAATTGAATTTCAGTTTCATTTAAAATGTTGTTCAAAATATTGTGATACGTATTGTATCGTACACCCAGTATCATGATACATATTGTATCGTGAGCTGAGTGTATCATTTCACCCCAATGCAATATGGTCTATTTTATGCATGTATGTTGATGTGATACTAAAACGTAGCTGTTTAAAGACTGGCGGTACATACTGCACTGTATTGTGTTGTAAGAAGTATGATAAACCATGACTATCTTGAGAATGGATAAAACAGCCATATTTGGACTATCTTTGATGCAGCTGACATGACCTTAAGTGTCTGTTTGCAAGTACAGGGCGTAATATTCTGGACAACCTTCACACAGCCCTGCACTGCAAGCTTGTACTTGCTCCAGGTCTTCTCATATCCCCTTTGAAGACAAAATGTAACTACGGTTACCATATGCTTAGTATTACCATCCACTTGCTCTGCTAGCATTCCGCAATGTGATTGGAATTCAGCCTTGGCACTCTGAGATATGCTGAGATATTGTGTCTGCTAGAACCTGTAAATATAGGATACATCTTATCTTTCTGCAAAGAGTTAGCTTTCATACTTTTTGAACACAGTGGTCTTAAAGGATTTACCAGTATAGATAATGTGTAAATGAAATATATTATAAGGAGAACTTAGGTATTTACAATCAAGTTAAATATTAGGCAAATAAATGAAACATGCAGCATCTGACCTGTAATAATTTCTGATCAGGGATTTTTTTCTTTATGTTCAAATCCGTGACATTGGGAATGGGAACAAGAGTGGAAATGTCCCTTTTCTTGTGTGTTCTTCAGAGGTGACAGAACCTGTACTAATAGTCATGTTGGCTGAGTAACAGATATTTCTCCACAGGAACTAGTCTGGTCTCTCTTAAATGCTTCTCTAAATGCTTCCATGTGTGCTATTGGCTTACCTGTCCACAGTGATGGAGAGGGTGGGGTCACCATGAGAGCGTAACCTGCCAATCCAAGACAAAGACGTATTTTTATGCACACAGAGAAAAAATATGACCAAAAAAAATTTCAAATAAAATTAAAAACAGCATTTAAAATTAAAGAAAAGTATTTTTTTTATAGATAGAAAGAAAAATAGGAAATAGAAAAGCATAACATCTATTTAGTGCTTTTTAATGCTAAACAACATTTATATTATCATCAAAACGTGTTTGACTTTAATACTGTATTACACAAGCTGTTTTACATATTAATACATTTATACACAAAATAAACATGAATTTGCAGGATTTAGTTTGGATCTCAAATTAGCGAACTGTGAACCAGAGCCATGCATGGAGGCTGTGTGAAGCGGAACCATGATACTTACTAAAGCTGTTAACGAATACAATAATCTGCCAAATAAAGCCCATCACTTATCAGCAATATAACTTTTTTTCTGGTTGAGAGCCATTGTTAAACAGAATCACAGGCATGTGGTTTGGAGGTATTCAGTAATGTGGCAAGTTAAAGCCATTGGTCTTATTTATTTATTTTTTTTTGGGGGGGGGTGCAATCTGTCCCAAGAGAATATCTTTTTTCATGTGACCTAGTCATGCCTCTTGTTTGCCTTCGTACAAATGCAATGAAGGAACTTTTTTCCATTACAATATGTTACATGTATTTCTATTTACTATTCTGGGTTTACATATAGTTTAACCTATAAACTTATCTCAAGGCAGTCGTGGCAACCATAAAGCTAACAATAGCTAACCAATGCCCAAACCCAAGGTACGGGACTCTAACTAGCCATACATGCTACATGTCTCACTTCAACCAGTATCAACCAACTTTTAACCCTCACTAGGATACATTCATACCACTCAGGATCAAAAATCCCACAGCACACCAGAAGACCAGTAGCCATTGACTTATGTCCCACTTTTGCAAAAACATTTCCCCAATCTTCAAGCATACAGACTTGTTAGTTGCCTTACCTGAGAGAGCGGTGTGTGTCTGGGTAGGAAAGTGGTGGACTAGAGGTCCCTGGGTCTTCCCCCTCTTGCTCTCAGAGGTGAAGCTGTCCTCTGGTCCCACGAGCTGTGCCAGCTTTCTACGCTCGGTTTTACCAGCCCTGATTAACTAATGGCTGACAGATGAGGCTGTCTGGGCAGAGGGAGGAACACACGGTCATATAACGTCTTTTCCCTGCCGTTAAACAGCAGATACAGTTCAGACGACGAGCACAGCCTGTATGGCTGTGATTTGCTTTCTTCCTCCTTCTCTTTTTTCCTTTTCATTTTTTTCTTCTTCTTCCGACGACAGTACTGAGGAGGGGCTGCGAGCCCTCCCCCCCCCCCCCCTTTCCCCCCCCATCCTCACAGAATGTTTGCCTGTTTCTGTCTTAAGTGGAAGGGATAGTCTTATCATTTTGGGAGTGTGTTTGCAGCGGGTTTGTGAATCTGCTATGTTTAAGATCAGCCACTCTCTATGGGCTGGCTTTGATCTTTCCAGTCAGCTGAGCCTTGCTCTGTGTTTAAAATACCTCTGTAATTACAATGTATGATGTATGTGTGTAGAGTGTCAACTACTGCTTGCTCCACAGTAAAGAAAAGACAGGATCTGTTCAAATGGGATCAAATGGGTACTCCAGTGGAGGGCACATACCAAGAGCTGCTCAAACTTGTCCCTGAGTTCGAATGTTCTAGACTGTTCCACCTTTATCAGCAGAAAAAAGTTCTGGTTGTTGTTCAGAGATGCAGGATGATAAGGGCATGTTGTCAACATTATATTTTAAAAAGTTGTGAAAATCTCTCTTAAAGAGATGTGTTACAACATAATGCATCAGGATGCAGGTTGATGGCCACGAGGAGAGCCAAAATCCTTGCGTTCTGGTCTTACGCAACATTCTGAGATCATAATTAATGGACAATGCAATATTATATTTATTATCTGGACTGGAAAATATGCTAAGACAAAACAGAGTTTTCCACGTCTTGTGTACTATATTCCAGCACCCCATTTTGGAGTGGCTTTGTGTTAGAGGGGCTCTTTCGCGGGGCAGAAATAGAGGGACCTCTAATTGCTGTCTGGCCTCCTGAAGATAGAAAAGTCTAGAATATTTGTATTTACCATCTCAGGAAAGGGACTTTTTGAAAGCTCTAATCAGGGTCCCTTCTCTTTTTTTTTTTTTTTTCTTCAAGATTTCCTGAAGCATTGTAGACTGATTGAAACCAGATGATTGTCTAGCCTTGTGCATGCATCTAGGTTTTGGCTTGGGAGCCTTGTCTTTTTCTGTTGTGTGCCATGCATAGGGGTTTAGCAATAAGTCCTTTGTTTACAGGTTAAAGAGGTTTACTGTGTTCAGCCATGGGCTAGCAGTGAGACTTTTGGCGGAAATCAATTTTATGTAAAACCAAATTGAGTTATAGCTCAACCACTTGGCCATTAGATGCAGCCACAACTGCTTTGTATATCACAAGATGTGGAGTGAGGACAATTTTGTTTCAATCTACACTAGGTATTGTACATTATGTTGGTTAGAATATGGACTGTAGTGTGTCTGCTTTTGATGTTACTCTACTCAAGTTTATCTGTCCTGCTACTTTCGAATGTGGACCCCCCAACAACCAAACTAAACAATGAGCACTAGTTGCTTAAACATTTACAAATAAATACTAACACTGGCTCACCACTATAAATTATATTTTACTTTCATTTGTGTCAAGCTATTATTTTCCTTCACAGGAATGTAACATTTCCATTTAGAGAATACTGGTTTGATACTGTTTTGTCAGACGGAAGCATTGTATTCATGCTGCCGTTTTCTTTGTTCTTTCCTCTCCAGTGTTCTGTGAGCTGTGGCCAGGGAACCAAGCAACGGGAGATAGCCTGTCTCTACCAGAACCAAACCCAAATTGAGGACGAGCACTGCGGTGATCTGTTGCGACCCCGAACCCAGAAGGCCTGCCGGGCCCGGAGGTGCCCCAGCTGGAAGGCCAACAGGTGGAGCGAGGTATGTGTCCTCGCTGTCCCCATTCACTCTCAAAATACCCCTGGGCCCCTCGGTGCTAGCAGCTGGGACATCAGCACAAACAGATGAGTTTTCCAGCAGTCCCGCCTCATACGCACACGCTCTACACCTGTCCAATCACCAATGAGTTTATACAATGAACACCTGTCCAATCACCAATGAGTTTATACAATGAACACCTGTCCAATCACCAATAAGTTTACACATGTGAAAGACCAGCATGACCAGTTTGGACATAATATAAACACCCATGTCAGGATTTGCATAGCTGTTTATGCAATTCACTTGGCTTGTATACTTGTGAGAGAAAATATTATGGGAAAATGTTGCGCAGACAGCTTGTACTGGGTTCTCGCTCTGTGCTCAGTACGGTACACTCAGAACAGTTATGCAGTTCTCTGCATAGGACAATATAAATTTCTGCATTCAGTGCATTTTCCGAAACCAACAAAACATGCACAAAGTCCAATTTTGTGCATTATAAAACTGCACTTACAAAATGTCTTGAAAGGTAAGTTACTTACTGGTACTCCTGTGCCAAAGATTTGACTCCATTGCAAGTCACACAGCCAGCTTAGTCTTCCTAGGTAAGAGCATGTTACTCACTGTGACAGCCTTCCCAGCAAGCCAGCAGGTTATTGCAGCAGCCTGGAGCAATCGGACACTGTCAAGGTTGCAAAGGCCAGGCAAAGGAGAACCACTGGGGTTGGGGGGGAGGGGGGGGGGGGGTCAGAGTTCTGGTGGAGCCAACTACACGGTACTGGAATCTGCCACCCGCAAACAGGAGTGTGACACACTTATGGCCCAGAGTCACGCTGGAGCAGGCACATCCAGGGAGGCCAGGACAGGGCAAGCCATGAATCCAAATTTAACACAAGGCTAGAGAGAGGGAGTAGAGGGAGGGAGGGAGGGAGGGAGGGAGGGAGGGAGGGAGGGAGGGAGGGAGGGAGGGAGGGAGGGAGGGAGGGAGGGAGGGGGTGGGTGGGTGAAGGGGAGGTTTGTCCTGCTCCGACAGGCTCCATGGAACAGCTAACGTCTTTCCAGGAACACAGAATAAGCAAGCTGTCAAGAGAGCATGAACAGAGTACATTCAGCAAAGTAACTCAAACAACCAAGTTGCTTGGACCAAGGCGGTCGAATAATAACATGGATAATCAAGTTATCTATTGAAACTGTCATGTTTTAATAATACGAATAAATAAGTCATTAATTAATTCAGAGGATACACAGTCAACAGTTACTCAGGTCCTTAATGCACCCTCACGAATCCACAGTCCTGCTTGAAAGTTGTGGAACCCCATTAGGTTCAGAGTGAGCCTATCTCTGTCTCTCTCTATGAGACCACTGCCACTTCCCAGACCCCAAGGGCCTCATTCCGCCTCTCACTCTCCCCTGTTGGTGTCTGGAAGCAATCATCTCCCTCCACATACCACCAGAAACCATGAAATCCACAACTAGAGCATAAAGACATGTTTTATATCTTAACATGCATGCCTGTGACAACTTTGGAAACCTCAGCACCAACCGTTTGGGCTTTTCAGGGGCCACTCATTCACTCCCGACTGCCTCGGACTGGGGGTGAGGAGGTTGAGGAGGAGGGGGGGTAAGGAGGGGGGGGGGGGGGGGGGGGGGGGGGGGTAAGGAGGGAGGGGGAGGGGTGAGGAGAGGAGAGGGTGTTGAGGGGGTATTGAGGAGAGTGGTGAGGTGGCTACTATCCCCACTGATAGGTCCACACCAGCATGGGTCTGCTTGCCACCTCTCCATTAGCTGGTTTTATAAGGCTGGTCTCTGCCTTATCCCTGGCCTGGTCACTGGGGGTTGGGGGAAGCACAGCAGATTAGGGAGCTGAACATCGAACAGCCTGCATACTGTAGATAGAAAGAAGAAGTCTCAAGGAAAAATATTCAAATCAGGTTTCTGAAGCCAAACCTGTCATTGGAACAGCACAAGACAATACATTCCTTTCGAACAATTCGGTCTATTAGAAATAGGAGATCTGCTTCTCTTGATTATCCAAGTTCAGATTTCCAAAATTGACTTTGTTCTCCTTCCAAACATATGAATTGAAAACCTGATTCAATGCACAGTTTATGATGCTCACTCAATTTACGGAAAAGTGAAGAAGTGACCTTTCAACACATTTGGAAAGGTTAGGCTGGGAGGGAGAGAGGGAGAAAGAGAGGGAGAGAGAGAGAGAGAGAGAGAGAGAGAGAGAGGGGAAAGGGGAAAAATACAAAATCTCTGATGTAGCTATTCCGCTCTAGTTTGCAAATTATTCTAATGTTTGTGTGTGTGTGTGTGTGGGGGGTGTAGTGCTCTGTCACCTGTGGAGTGGGCACCCAGAACAGAGATGTGTATTGCAGGCTGAAGCGTGCAGGCCGGGTCAGTGAGGAGCTGTGTGATCCTCTCTCTCGTCCTGCACGCACCCAGACGTGCCAGTTGGCTCACTGCATCTCTTACACCTGGGTGGCTGGCGAGTGGCAAGATGTAAGTATTCTCTCTCTACTTTATGTTTCTCTTTCTCGCTGTCTCTCTTTGTTTCTTCCTCTCCCTCTTGCCCTGACTTTCTTTCTCTCGCTCTCTCTCTCTCTTACTCTCTCTCTCGCTCTCTCTCTCCCTTTCTCTCTTCTCTCTCTCTCTCTCTCTCTCTCTCTCTCTCTCTCTCTCTCTCTCTCTCTCTCTCTCTCTCTTTTTTCAGTTTTGTACTTAAGCCAAAAGAAAATATAAACTTCACTCAACACACACAATTGCAGACTAACCAAGAGGTGAGGACATTTTGACAAAGTGAAGCAGGCCACAATACTGGCATTTAATCAATTTCAACCCGCTATTCCACCAAACCCCTCTCTTCTTACGAAATAATACGATTCTAAATTTCATATCTTGGCTAACAATTTCATACACTCATTAGTGGGCAGAACTTGGTTAGACCAGCATATGTGTTTAATCAATAGTGGTCATGGTGTTTGTGTGCAAGGCAGACAGTAAATCACCTAGCGTTGTTGTTGGCAAGAGAGACAGAGCCGGAGAGAGAGGGAGAGAGAGAGGGAGAGAGAGAGAAAGAGAGAGAGAGAGTGAGAGAGAGAGAGAGAAGAGAGAGAGAGAGAGAGAGAGAGAGAGAGAGAGAGAGAGAGAGAGAGAGAGAGAGAGAGAGAGGGGGGGGGGGGGGAGAGACAGAGAGAAAGAGAGAGAGGGAGAGAGTAAGAGAGAGAGAGAGCGAGAGAAAGAAAGGCCCCTCTGGGCTAGACACAAGGGCCTTGGTGATAGCCATCAGTCTGTGATAGATCTCATCCCAGCGTCAAAGCACTGATCCATATCGTCCCTTTTGTCTCGCAGAGAGGTAGTGGGCGGCACTGAGAGAGACTGTGTGGGCACAGAGAGGTGTCAGACTTTTTTCAAAGACAGTTCTTTCTTTTATGAGGTCTTCTTGGTCTAAAGTTGAGGACACAGAAGATGAACACCATGTAAGGACTTGGTGCTTCCTCCCCCCAGTGTAGGAATGCTTGTACATGCACACACACACACACTCAAACACACTCAAACACACTCACACACACTCAGAACCTGGCTGTGTTGCTACAATATGCATTCTGCTGACAGCTGGCTTTTTCTTTCTCTGTCTCGCTATTCTTTCTTTCTCTTGGTCTCACTCTTTCAGACAGTGTTTTATGAACTGGTCAAAGTTCATTGAGTATTTGGTATTTTGGTATGACTTTGTATTTGGTATTTGGTATGACTTTGTTTGACCACTGTTTTACCTGTCGTCACTTTTGACCTCAGGTATGTGTATATATACCTTGAGAGCTAATATGACATTTTACTTTGCTGGTTTATGCTCTGAAATAGTCTGTACACATGTCTTTGTGGGTGCAAAGTTTGTTTAAGGAAGATTGAGATGCAGCAATCTGGAACATCAAAGCCTCATGGCTAACCTGGCAGCACTCCCTTGGGGCATGTGTGCTAGCTGCTGTACAACACTGCCCCCTCTGGCCACCTCGAGGCCTTACCCTTCTCGACATGCAACACCACTTGAACCGTAGCGTTTCGTCGTGGCATGATGATGATATATAGAAAACACTGGATCCTTTTCATCCTCCTATCCCTGCAGTGCAACGCCACCTGTGGCGAGGGCGTGAGGAGCAGGGAGGTGGTGTGTTCGGGGGCGTTGGGGGGCCCGGTCCAGAACAGCCTGTGTGCGGCGTCTTCTCAGCCCACCCCGCTGCAGGCCTGCAGCGCAGACCCTTGCCAATACATTTGGAGGATGGGGGAGTGGTCCCAGGTAAGACAGGGAGAGGAGGACCAGAGGGTGGCACATTTCAACGGCGGATAGGATGAATCGAAAGGGAGACTCGATCATCGTCTGATCGTCGGCAAACGAGTCAATGAGTGTTTGTGAATGGGCCGTGTGTGTGTGACAGTGCTCTGCCAGCTGTGGTGTGGGCTACCAGCAGCGCATGGTGTCCTGCTCTGCAACGCTCTCCCCCCACGCTGGGATCTCCTCCTATGACAACCAGCCCTTGGTCAGCGCTCACTGCCCCGAGCCCCACCCCCCAGGCACCAGACAGTGTCTCCTCCGGGACTGCCCGCACGACGCCTACTGGAAGGTCGGACAGTGGAGCAAGGTGTGTGTATGTACGTGCGTGTGCGTGTATGCTTGATTGTACATGTGTTTGTGTGTGTCCGTCCCTCCTCGCGTGCGCGTGTGTATGCAGGATGTGTGTTTATAACGTTCAGCAGATGTTCTCGTTACTAGCGGCGTCCTTGCGTGTGTAACAGTGTTCCCAGACGTGTGGCGCGGGGGCGATGGAGCGCAGGGTGGAGTGTCTGACCTCCAAAGGCCAACCGTCCAAACACTGCCGTCCAGCTGAGAGGCCCGAGACGCAGGCCTCCTGCCGAGAACGAGAGTGTGAGTCCCGGCCGTCACCGCCCCTCCCTCGCAAACGCCTTCCATTCCTCCCAATCTGCTCTATTCCCTCTGGAACTCTGCAATGAGTTGCAGAAGGCAGACTCATAACTGGTGTGCTTTAAAGCACACAGCTTAGGTTTTAAGTTCCTTGCCAATTTTGTCTGATCCATGTTGCGCTCGATGCCAGTAAGGAATGTGCACAGTAATAGTATTAAATTGTCTGCGGCATATACAACTGCCAGCTCCATATCTGATTGTGTTTACCATGGGACCACTTATTGCTTTATTTGAACACATCAGGAAGACCGTTAACCTTTTCGGAACGCCTCACTCAGAGAATTTTTTTTTTTGAAACAATAAACTGAGGCAGGAGGGGTCATGGGGGTCGGGTGCAGTGTGAGACGGGCGGCGGCCGAAGGCGGGGGCCTTGGCGGTCCGATCCTCGGCTGCAAAAGTTAGCTTTAGGGACGTGGAACGTCACCTCGCTGGCGGGAAAGGAGCCTGAGCTGGTGCGCGAGGTAGAGAGTTTCCGGCTAGATATAGTCGGCCTCGCCTCGACGCACAGCGTGGGCTCCGGAACCAGTCTCCTTGAGAGGGGCTGGACTCTCTTCCACTCTGGAGTTGCCCTTGGTGAGAGGCGTCGAGCTGGGGTGGGAATACTGGTTTCCCCTCGGTTCGGCGCCTGTACATTGGGGTTCACCCCGGTGGACGAGAGGGTAGCCTCCCTCCGCCTTCGGGTGGGGGGACGGGTCCTCACTGTCGTTTGTGCTTATGCACCAAACGGCAGCTCAGAGTACCCACCCTTTTTGGAGTCTCTGGGGGGGGTGCTGGAAAGCGCTCCTCCTGGGGATTCCCTCGTCCTCCTGGGGGACTTCAATGCTCATGTGGGCAATGACAGTGAGACCTGGAGGGGCGTGATTGGGAGGAACGGCCCCCCCGATCTGAACCCGAGTGGTGTTTTGTTGTTGGACTTCTGTGCTAGACACGGTTTGTCCATAACGAACACCATGTTCAAGCATAAGGGTGTCCATATGTGCACCTGGCACCAGGACACCCGAGGTCTCAGTTCGATGATCGACTTTGTAGTCGTGTCATCGGACTTGGGGCCGCATGTCTTGGACACTCGGGTGAGGAGAGGGGCGGAGCTGTCAACTGATCACCACCTGGTGGTGAGTTGGCTTCGATGGTGGGGGAGGACGCCGGTCAGGCCTGGCAGGCCCAAACGTAATGTGAGGGTCTGCTGGGAACGTCTGGCGGAACCCTCTGTCAGAAGGAGCTTCAACTCCCACCTCCGGGAGAGCTTCGATCATGTCTCGGGGGGGGCCGGGGACATTGAGTCCGAATGGGCCATGTTCCGGGCCTCCATTGTTGAAGCGGCTGGCCGGAGCTGCGGCCGCAGGGCGGTCGGTGCATGTCGCGGCGGTAACCCTCGGACCCGGTGGTGGACTCCGGAGGTGAGGGATGCCGTCAAGCTGAAGAAGGAGGCCTATCGGACTTTATTGGCTGGTAGGACTCCAGAGGCAGCTGATGTGTACCGGCAGGCCAAGCGGAACGCGGCTTTGGCGGTCGCGGAGGCAAAAACCCGGGCATGGGAGGAGTTCGGCGAGGCCATGGAGAATGACTTCCGAACGGCTTCAAAAAGGTTCTGGACCACCATCCGGCGGCTCAGGAGGGGGAAGCAGTGCTCTGTCAACACTGTATACGGTGGGGATGGTGCGCTGCTGACCTCGACGGGGGACGTCCTGGATCGGTGGAAGGAATACTTCGAAGACCTCCTTAATTCCACCAACACGCTTTCCGACGTGGAGGCAGAGTCTGGGGACATCGGGGGGGGCCCTTCTATCTCTGGGGCTGAGGTCGCCGAGGTGGTTGAAAAGCTCCGCGGTGGCAGGGCCCCTGGGGTGGATGAGGTCCGCCCGGAGTTCCTTAAGGCTCTGGATGTTGTAGGGCTGTCTTGGTTGACACGACTCTGCAACATCGCGTGGACATCGGGGACAGTGCCTCTGGACTGGCAGACCGGGGTGGTGGTTCCCCTCTTTAAAAAGGGGGACCGGAGGGTGTGCTCCAACTTTAGGGGGATCACACTCCTCAGCCTCCCTGGGAAAGTCTATTCAGGGGTCCTGGAGAGGAGGGTCCGTCGGATTGTCGAACCTCGGATTCAGGAGGAGCAATGTGGTTTTCGTCCTGGCCGTGGAACAGTGGACCAGCTTTATACCCTCCGCGGAGTCCTGGAGGGTACATGGGAGTTCGCCCAACCAGTCTACACATGTTTTGTGGATTTGGAAAAGGCGTTCGACCGTGTCCCTCGGGGGCTCATGTGGGGGGTGCTCCGAGAGTACGGGGTACCGGATTTCCTGATCGGGGCTGTCCGGTCCCTGTACGACCGGTGCCAGAGTTTGGTCCGCATTGCCGGTAGTAAGTCGAACTTGTTTCCGGTGAGGGTTGGACTCCGCCAGGGCTGCCCTATGTCACCGATTCTGTTCATTACCTATATGGACAGAATTTCTAGGCGCAGCCAGGGTGTTGAGGGGGTCCGGTTTGGTGACCTCAGGATCGGGTCGCTGCTTTTTGCGGATGATGTGGTCCTGTTGGCTTCATCGGGCCGTGACCTTCAGCTCTCACTGGAGCGGTTCGCAACCGAATGTGAAGCGGCTGGGATGCGAATCAGCACCTCCAAATCTGAGGCCATGGTAATCGACCGGAAAAGGGTGGAGTGCCATCTCCGGGTCGGGGAGGAGATCCTGAACCAAGCGGAGGAGTTCAAGTATCTCGGGGTCTTGTTCACGAGTGAGGGAAGAATGGAGCGCGAGGTCGACAGGCGGATCGGTGCGGCGTCCGCAGTGATGCGGGCTCTGCATCGGTCCGTCGTGGTGAAGAAGGAGCTGAGTCGAAAGGCGAAGCTCTCTATTTACCAGTCGATCTACGTTCCTACCCTCACCTATGGTCACGAACTATGGGTAGTGACCGAAAGAACGAGATCGCGAATACAAGCGGCCGAAATGAGCTTTCTCCGTAGGGTGTCCGGGCTCTCCCTTAGAGATAGGGTGAGAAGCTCGGTCATCCGGGAGGGGCTCAGAGTAGAACCGCTGCTCCTCCGCGTCGAGAGGAGCCAGCTGAGGTGGCTCGGGCATCTGATTAGGATGCCTCCTGGACGCCTCCCTGGTGAGGTGTTCCGGGCACGTCCCACTGGGAAGAGGCCCCGGGGAAGACCCAGGACACGCTGGAGGGACTATGTCTCTCAGCTGGCCTGGGAACGCCTTGGGGTCCCCCAGGAAGAGCTGGCGGAAGTGGCCGGGGGGAGGGAAGTCTGGGCCTCCCTGCTTAGGTCGCTGCCCCCGCGACCCGATCCCCGGACAAGCGGCAGATGACGACGACGACGACGACAATAAACTGAGTAAGTATCCCTGCTGGCACACTGACAAGGCCTGTCAGACTGTGCCCCGGGCCAAGGCAGCCTCACTTCTGACCCTGCGAGCTGAACCGGCTCAGTGCCAAGGTTTGCAGGTTCATTCCCCACATTTTAGATGTTTAGACACAGGCCCAGAATTCTTCTAGGGTGTCATGCCGCAGTTATGCTCCTGCCAAGTCATGCACTGGCGAAATGAAATGGATATGCTCGCTTGACTGCCAGTTCAGCGGTCAAGAATTAAGGCTAATCAGCTAAACAGAACTAGCTGGCCTCCTAGCACTTTGGAAACTGACGAGAGATCGTTCTTTTGCGTGCCTTTTTTTAACCATGGATGTTTTTGTTTATGGCTGCGTCAACACTTCCATGACTGCACTCTGCAGTTATGCTTTCATGAACTGTGTCTCAGCACAGCGTGAAATCTGTCATGGTCAGTCATGCAGCACCATTAAAAAGCGCCTGGTTAGTTTAATGTAAAGACTTCCCATTCACTTGATTTAAAGTCTGGCAGTTCCTTACACAGTTCTGCTGTAGTCCCGAGTACTACCTTTGTCCTCTCCTCTACCCCCAGGCCAGTTGTTCGCGTCCTGCCATGATGTGCAGGTGAAACTGGGGGTCAGGATGGATGGAGAGTACTATCTCAAAGTCAGGTCCAGGATCCTGCAGGTGTGTATTCTGTGTGTGAACCCTGTGCAGACACCTCATCACTCTGCCTCGGTGTCATGGTCAGACCTTATAATGTGTTCTTTGCTCCTAGATTTACTGTGCCGAAATGCAGACTGATTTCCCTAAGGAGTACGTGACCCTGCGCAGCGGTCAGACAGACAACTACTCTGAAGTCTACGGTCACAGGTGGCTGTCTTTAGGGGAAACGGACCACCGAAATATTGTTGCACTGCTGATTCTTGATTTTCGGCTGTACTTTCTATAAGCACCATTTCAACAATGTTTTACAATTTTTTGTAGATTGTATTCTTTCTCAGTGTGCCAGTACTAGTAACTGGTTTTGAAAAGGCTGTGAACTTTCTGGGTATACAGAATATAAAGCCCTCAAATCTGTTTACCCGCATGATGTATCATATAGTCATTCCTTAAACTCTTGAGTAATTCACTATTTTGTGTGTAACAATCCTTTTTCTGTCAGGTTGCTGAATCCTTTCGAATGCCCGTTCAATGGTAGTAGGAGGCCGGACTGCCACTGTAGGAACGACTACTCCGCAGCAGGATACACCCTCTTCCACAAGGTCCGTCTGGACATCTCTACTCTGAGGATCACGAGTGAGTAACGACTGTGCCTCCGGCCAATGATTCCTTTGTAACGAGACCACACATCATTGTTGTTTTACCCCCCTCATCTCTCGCCCCTCACCCCCGCCCCTTGCCCCCTCCTCTTGCCCGTCCCCCTCTCCTCTCAACCCTCGCCCCTCCTTTGGCATGCGGCTAATGGTCCGGTCAAGCAGACGCTGTTGCAGTCCGAATTCGATTTTCACAGTCTTTCGCCACACTCCCTTAAAATCAGGATTAAGACCATTTACAAGGCCTGGGTCACATCATGGGTTCGAGAGTTAAACTCGGCCACACACAGGCAGACCCAAGTGTAGGCACACATACACACTCACTCTCAGTTATAACGAGATGAAGACATTGCTTATCCCTTTTTCTATACACACACACACACTCCCACACATATAGACATCTCCAGGCCATGTTCCGTTGCTCACGACAAGAATCAGCCCCTCTCCTGTTGAGCATGTCTCCTATTAGCGAGCACATGTGGCCTGGTCAGGATTAGTGGGAACTGTCTGTGGGGCTGGAGAGAGCCTTTCCCTGCCCCCCACTGGACCCATGATGTCCTCTCATCCCATCCCCATCCTCTGCCTGGTCCTGGTTCTGGTCTGGGTGGTTCTGGTTCTGTTCCTGGTCGTAGTCATGATTCTCGTCCTGGTTGTAGGTCTGGGCCTGGGTCTGGTCCTGCCTCTAGCCTGGTCCTAGTCCTGATCCTGGTCCTGGTCCTGGTTCTGGTCCTGGTTATGGTCCTCATCCTGGTCTGGTTCTGGTTCTAGTGCTGGTTCTGACAGCATATGTTCCCATTATACAGGGCCCAGCCTCTGCATGTTACTCATTTGGACTTGGGGCGGCTTGACAAGAAAGAAAAAAAAAGGAGAGGGAATAATGAGTTCAAGATGAAGGGAAGATTATGGAGCGGCGCGGCTATGGCATGTGTTGCATTTCTCATGAACTTTGCCGCCATGTAGGGATGGAAGGAAGAAGGGAGGGAGGGAAGAAGAGATGGAGGAGTGACAGAACGAGGAGCGTGGTTAGTGGCTTTAATGCGTGACAAATTAGGAGAAACACCACAGAGGAGCTAGCGTCTCCATTTAACGATTGGGGAACTTCCAGGTTTTTACAGAATATCGATGATTGTGTTTTATTCATGTCTAATACGAGAAACAATGCCTGTGTGCTATGTGTATACTGCATGTGTGCTGCCTGTGTCCATGTGGTTACCTTACAATGTGACTCGTAAACACAGACCGTCTCTGGACTCCGACCACCAAACAACGATTAGAACTAGGCACTGCTGATCATCCATCTTCAGATGAACTTTCTACATGCACTATTTGGACCAATTGTCACTGTGGATAAAAGGGTCAGCTGAATGAATGGCGGGTAAAACGTATGTGTTGGTGTCCCAGTCACAGACCTCCAGTTCTCCCAGACTCTGCTAGGGCGGCCTGTGCCTTTTGCGACCGCAGGAGACTGCTACAGTGCAGCCAAGTGTCCTCAGGTAAGTCACACACTGTAGAAACCCCAAGTCAGAACTCTTGACGCAAGCTCGACATCAAACGTTTAGAATGTTCCCCCGTGGCAATTTAAAGAGTCTATTCGCTGTCTGTGATTGACACCGTGAGTGTGGAAGTCAGTCTAGTGTAATGGTTGTGGTGCATCGACAGGGCCAGTTCAGTATCAACCTCATAGGAACGGGTCTGAAGGTGGCCGAGTCGACAAAATGGACGTCCCAAGGCAACTATGTATCAGTCAAAGTCCACAGATCAGAGGTGAGGTTGGCAGTGATCCTCACCGCTCTGATCGGCTTTTATATCACGTGAAATTGGTGAATTCTTAAATAGACACTTAATGAACCATATACATCTTTTATGGGATATCATATTCTTCTTTATGCATATGTTGATTCATTGTTTGTTGCAGCAAGCCCAACGCAAAAATTAAGGATGAAACAATTGGCATTTGTCTTATTTACATTAGATTCACAGAGTAGAAATTTGTGTTCACGCAAACACCATGCTATCTATGGAATGTTCTAACCCACTCCATTCCCATCTTGTTTCTGCGCGTGTCTGTGTGTGTGTGTGCGTGCATCCATGTGTGTGTGTAGGATGGTGCTAGAATCTACGGACGCTGTGGTGGATTCTGTGGGAAGTGCATTCCCCATTCTCACAATGGACTTCTGGTCCGTGTCCAGTGAGGGCCAAACACCAACATCAAGGCAACAGTACTAACAACAACATCAAGAGTCCACACAGCAGTACTTCCAAGCATCCTGTGTCCTTCATCTGGGAATGTACTGTAGCCCTCTCATCGTCCTATCACAGCTGTCCTTGCACTCTTGGCAGCTGTAACAAAGGAACAGCTAGAAGATGCCGTGCGCTGTGTGCAGACCTGCTATCTCTGAAGACGAGCCAACTCTATTTTGTCCATCCTCGATGATGTTTGTAATGGTTACCAAACACATCCCCGTATCAGGATTATGAAAAACAGACTCGTTCAGATCCTGTCAAGTATTTTAGCCAAGTTCAGTTTTACACAAAGGGACACAATATTAATGGTATTAGACGAGGAAATCAACTGCACATGAAACTGTTCAATGCCTTGGAGACAGACACTGTTCAGGCAAAGTGATATAATAGTTATCTGTGAAATGACAAACACCATTGCATTGCATTACATACAGGGAAGCCTGTTCTAAACCTGAATGAGATATGTCTCAGTGATTGAGAACATTTGACTAGTTTAGTTGGGGTTGAGACTCCTCTTGAATAAGCTGCAGATCACATGATTGTTCCAGACATGGGTTCTAAACTCGAGATATTAGGGAAAGAGATAGTTAGCAGACTTTGTTAGCGTGTATGTGCTGTCCGTGTGCATGTTCCTACCTACGTCCTTCCGACCTGCCTTATCTTAAAGGTCAACGTAGAAGTCAACGTCCCTGAGCCCTCCGTTGCCTAACACTACTGAAAACTCTTTACACCCCAATGACTACTGACTGACATCGTGCTGTTACACTGATCTCTCAGCAGCATGTCAAGAGAAGCCCCATTCTATACCAATAGTGGTTCGGATCTGCCCGAGGGGAAGCAATTGTGTTATATTGTTTGTTTTTTTAAATCACTGTCAATTTTTTTACAAGGTCAACTCATGTACTCATCTCTGTTAATCTGTAGTCTGGGCTCAGGTGGAATCTCAACCCTCCTCTTCTCTGCTAGATTGGTGAGGTCCCTGTAAATCTCTCGAAGCACCCATAATCCTGTGATATGTTTCAGCATGTTGTAAAATATTTGTTAATTACCGTATTTATTCCATAATGATATGTAGATATATTCAATGTTAAGCGATGACGACTACTAAAAACGGAGAAGCCACTGTTTGTCAATTCGTTGCTGTGAAAGGTATGTGTTTATAGCATGTGTAACCACTAATCTGTATGAGGATCTTGGAATGGTGCTTTTGAATGACTGTAATTACCTCTGATCTTTAGAAGGAAAACACTGGCCTAGGATCAATATATGACGATGGATTCAACCTAGACACTGGCATAGGCTCTGAACCTGGGGGCAGCAGCCTTGAGACTTTTTTTACCCGAAGAGGTTTGACATGCAAGCTTAATATACTGTAAATGAAGCTAGCATGCTGCCCAAAAGGCCACCCTGAAGGAGTTCTATTTCTAAATGGACCTCATTATGACCACTAACTATAACAGCAGATGGGCAATCCTGACATTCTATCACTCTGTTAAGCTTTAACCAAAGTTTCTTAGATGCAGATTTTTTTGTTATATATCAGACAATGCAGCTACCGGTACTTTTAATTTAAGAAATGAATGAAATCCCCTAAAAAATTAAATGAGCAGCTAGAAAACGTTTGGCTATCATTCTTGTTTGATAGAGAATTGTACTATGAGGTCTGTATCAGAAATTTTACTTGATGCACTATGTGCTACATAGAAAAAAGTAAGCCTGTTTTCGATTTCTTTTTTAAAATAACAGTTATGATTTGTAACTTATGTGTATTTGTTAATATTCATACTTGAAGTGTATACTGTGTGTTGAATATCAAATGGGCATTGATATTGAACAAAAAAGGTGCTTGTTTTGCCATGTATTATCCAAAGATGTTAAGAATCATATTTACCTTATGTACAGTATTTAGCCTGTGGAAAATTGAATGATTCTTGAGTTTGTCACTAAATGTACCAATAATGTAAACATTGCTACCATTACTAACACTGTAAAAAAAGAAATAATAATAAAAAAAATCAGCTTTTCAATACATTTAAAGTTTTTCACAATTGTTAACACACGTTTCTCAAAACAACAACGGCTTTCTCAAAACTGCACACACAAAATGTTAAACCTGACACTCCCTTTGGAAGATGACTCTTTGCCATCAAATCTCCTACAGTTTTTCTCAATTGTTTACACACGATTACTGATACTTGAAAACAATGACCACAACATGTAACTCATGCACCAACCCCCTGATCCAATTTTGCTAAACTACAAGCACAATTCCTGCTTTTCACTCAAATAGCAGTTCTAAAACGAACTTTTTTCAAAACACTACACACAATTCTCTGCATTTGGCACAATTTTCATGAAGAAAATCTTTTGTTTTCACAAGGAACACACTGCCATTCAAATACGCACACTGACTCATCGCATGGGCAAACGCCTGTCACACAGTTTTACAAATAGCAATCAGAGCTTTAGCATATTAAGGCAAAAGATTACCTCTTCTGTTTTGGAGCAATGGATGCCAACATTGGAAGAGCCAGCCGCAGAGCCAGAGGAGTGAGAGTAAGAAGAGGAGGACGGGGAGGACGAGGATGAGGAAGGCCAAGGACCGTAATCTCTGATGAGATCCGAGCCGCTTTGGTTGATCATGTGGTCAACTAACAATGAGGGAGGCTGGGCAAAGAATACAGCCTAATTTTAGCAGGTACACTGTAGCATCCATCATCCGGACCCCCCAAAATTAGAATATGTAGTATAGAAATCTACTCTCACTACAAAATTGCAGTAGGCCTACTGCATATCAATACAGTACGCAATGAGTACAGTAGTGCTGCATTGCCTGTGGACTGTTCTGTAGGACTGTAAAAGTAAAGTATGTTTCAAGTATTTGGGAAATGTATTCCTACTTTGTATTCATACACAGTATTTACAGTTTTTGACTATTTGTTTGGCAGAACTGAAAGATTACCAACACAAGGTGGCCGGGAACGTCTTCTGTCTCCTGAACAGGAAACTGAAATCATGAACATGGTCTTAGAAAATAACGCCACAACATTACGGCAAATACAAAAAATGTGTGTAACCACTCGAGAAAAACGAACTGTTCACAAAATGGAACTTGGTACACACAGCCATATTTTCAAATGAAACACAAACCATTTATTGAATACACACAACTAAGCATTCGTCTGCACACTACCAAGCACTCACAGCACACCGAAGTTCAAAATTGAAAACACAATTATAGAAATGGAGCACACCATATGAATGACAATGACTCTGGAGAATGAGCCATTTCTCCTTAAGTAAAATGTTTCAGTGTAGGCCTACTTTTTTTCATTGTCAAACATAAAACAGCACGCAAATATGCAGAATAAAGTTTTATTTCGGTACACACAGAGAACAGTACAGTACTGTAAACCGGCCTGCTAACACCCCCCCCCCCCCCCCCCATCCCCACTCCTTGACGCGGTCTGTGTTCCGGTTGAATGGGACTCTGTACACCTGTTTCATCTGCATGGCATTCCTGCGAAGAATACAGTCCAATGTAGAGGCTGACGGTCTGGACGTTTCTGAATGTAGCATGGTCAGCCAGGATCCAAGTTTGTATTTGTCGGGTGTGATCGCGTTGTTCTCAAGAACCATATTTACAATTTCCGTCTCCTATTTGGCTGTGTTAAAGTCTCCTGACTGTATTTTATTGATTGATATGCAGCATTACAGTACACAAGACAAATAGATTTTGTACCTGTTCTCCATCCTGAAGGTTCAGGCAGCAACTGTGAAGTGGCTGAGATTTGGTTGGACCCTCTGGCCAGTCTCCTTCATGCTCAAACCATGGTTGAGCACATGGTCTACCACAGTTGCCCAAATCTCATTAGAGACGACCGTTCTCCTTCTTTCTCCTCTTCCTCCTTCTTCTTCTCCTTGTCCTCCCCCTTGTCCCTCTCCTCCTCCTTGTCCTCCTACTCCTCCTTGTCCTCCCCTTCCTACTCTTCCTCCTCCTCTTCCTTCTCTCTGTCCTCCTACTCCTCTGCTTGCTACTCCTCCTCCCCCTTGTCCCACTCTTTCTTGTCCTCCTCTTCCTCCTCTCACTCTTACCCCTCTCCTTCTCTGGTTGTCGATCTCTTCAAAGTTCTCTGTTGTTCACCAAACAAAACAGAGGCTCAAGGCACTTTTATGCTGCAGTCCTGATTGCAAATTGCTCAACAGACCTGAAAGTGTATAGAGATTTGAATAGTTGTGTGTTGTAGGTTGATGCTTTAACTAAACTTTATGTGTAGTGTTTTGACAAAAAGGTGACGTGTAATTGACATCAGAGTGTAAACAATGAAAGTCCGAGTCTAATGCAGATAAGAGAGTGTGAAGTAGTGCCAAATTGGGTAGAGTAATTGGTACAAATTGTGAAGGTTGTGCAAATTGTGCCGAATTTGCATGTTTTTTTGTGTGTCAACGACTGAGAAAAACTGTATTCAAAATCTTTACTACCATTTATGACAATAAAGAAAAAAACACCAGGATTAGAATGACCTCGAAGTCCGATCTTACAAGCTTTCTCCACAGTGTTGGGAATGAAGGCAGCTTAATGTGGCATGGGTTCATGTGTGCATGATTACCACATCTCCTGTGGCTCCACCACAGAGCAGACTAATACTGAGTGGCAGGGGGTCAGGCAGGACCCCTGTGTTCGCTGGCTTGTGGGTCCATGTGGATCCACTTACTGGTGCAGGTTGCATTTCCACAACATGAGTTGAGTTCAGCTCTACTCAGCAAAACATTAACACAAAACGTTTTAGCTCTTTTCCTGCTAAAACAAAGTGTCGGACCCACATCTTGAGCTGTCAGATCAACACATGACTCACGCAATGTTTAGGTCAAATCAGTGAATGAGGTCATTTTCAATTGTTATGTCGAAGAACAAAATTATAGTTTTGGACTAATTATGTCACATAGAAAGACAAACAAGGCCCAAGTAGTGACGGCGCAGTCACTTCGGTGAGGTCAGCTGTTTATATACTGGCCACTTCTCCAAGGTTTGTTGCACAGTGTTCGCTTTGTACATTAAATGAATCCAGATACAATCATCCCAGAAGACTTGCTTTGATTCTGTGCCAGGCGGGACGAAAAAATACCTATGGTATCTACCGTAAACTAATGATATGGAAGAAGTTTATGTCACAACAAAAAACATCCCCAAAGCGGTTTTCCAGTAAAGTCAAGCTGTGCTCGATGTCCAGACATTCACTCTTCTGCCTACTACGAAGAAGTCAGGTGGGTTTTCCTTGGCGATGCCAGACATCGCTAATAGCTGGGTTGGAATGCATAGCATCACACTGAGGCTCCTCATAAAAGTCAAATACTCACTAATGATGATTTTAGCCATGATACATGTTCTACTCTAAGGAATCGTTCAGACTAGATCATTTAGTAGCCTATTCGGTTCCACATACGATACAACCTTTTCTGTGGCCGAGTTGAGGACTGGATTGATTTTGATGAAGCCAAATACTGAACATAGATACATTTCTTTTTGATAAGCAGTTTACAGTGTACCTCTTTTTCCAGAAGTGACCCCAGAGTTAGATGAACACTGCCCTCTATTGGATAAACAGGTAATTATACCCCTGTCCTGGGAGGCAGGGAGGGAGGATTTTCATTCTCTTGATCAGATATGACCACATTTGAAAATGTAGATTACTGATATAGAATGTCGAATAATGGATTCAGAGTGTAGAAAAGTCATATTAATCTACTCCCAACAGTTATGAGATAACAATCTAATTTAAATAATCTCTGTTCCTGAAAAATCCCATCAGCTTTCCCAATTCTGTAAATGTGTATTTAACACTATCTAGAGCATATTTGACATTTTACGAAACTCCAGAACATCTAAGCTTCCAGTTTTTAAGATTTTGTTTTGGGCATCCACTTAAAGCCACAAGATGGCAGTGCAGCATCAAATAAAGTATGTGGGGGTATTCATGCTGTTGATCCTGGGAAATATGAAGAGAAACATGTTTTTTAGCTGTTTTTTGTCCCACAAGTTCTCTCAAACTGTGTGCCTGTTTACACTCCCGTCAGATATAACGTTGTTAATGATTAGTGTCTCTCTCTCTCCCTCTCTCTCCCTCTCTCCTTCTCTCTCCAAATCTTTTTGCGACTAAGTCCACCCTCCATTTGGTATGGAAACATATCTCTGTCTTTTTTCTGGCCACATTTTTTTCCCTTCTATGTTTTTTGTAAATCAATTGTGTTTAAATAATAAACTGTGGACAGTGTTATTTCCTACTATTAAAATCGAATGTTCTTTCTCTCTTTCACCTGAACACTGAGAATATTCTTGTTTTATAGTTAACAGTATGCCAGAGAGCTCTCTCTCTCTCTCTCTCTCTCTCTCTCTCTCTCTCTTGCTCTCTCTCTCTCTCTCGCTCTCTCTCTCTCTCTCTCTTCTTCTCTCTCTCTCACCTCTGTGTATTTACTGGCCTAAAATATATTCCCTACAACATATTTTTGTAAATTAAATGTGTTCAAATAATAAGCTGTGGACAGTATTATCCCTTACTATTAAAATGTAATGTTCTTTATCTCTCTCTCTTTTTGTCTTGCTCTCTATAAATGGACATCATTGGACATGTCCAATGCATAAAACTAAAGAAAGTGTTTCCAGAAACAAAAACTGTTAAAATCCAAAATGTTCCTTCTCTTTATCATTCTGTGTATTTTTGTCTCTCTGTTTCCTATTTTAAATACCAGCTTACCCTTATTGCACTGTTTCATTGTCTCTTGTTTGTAATGTTTTCTGCCGTGCTAAATGTGCATAGCTGAAAACAACTAATTAGAGAAAGGCAGGATTTGTGCTTCTCCCATGTCAGCTGGTTTATTTCAGGACTTTGGGGCATTGGTTGGCAATCGCATATGTAGTCAGTTCTTCTGGAAGGAGTAGTGTCAACTATGCCTGTAACCGAGTGAGACCGAATGAGGTCATTTTCAGCTATTGCGTTACACACGTCTGAAGTGTCCATTTGTAACAGCTGCGTTCGATGTGTGGGGGATTTCAGCTCTTGTCCTTTCCTGAGCGTGCGACCACGTTACATGGCTGTTTGGTATGGTCTCCGGATCGGCACAGTCCAAACAAGGCCAGGAAAGATGTTTGGGGGGGGGGGGGGGGGGGGGTCGGGGGGAGTAAGAGGGATAATGGGGGGTTAGTTGGGGGGTTGTGGGGGAGTGTATCGGTGTAGTGGGGGGGTAGAAGACCCCTCGGGTTGAGAGGAATGTCCAGGAAGTCTGTGGGCACATGTGGCCCCTGTCGAACAGCGAGCAGCCGTGTCTCTGATACTGTTTGATCCGTGAATGTGAGACGGTGGTGTGAATCACACATTAGGGCTCGCAGAGCACACACCACTACTGGCGGAGCTAGAAGGGATTTGGACATTTGCTCTGGGGTTTTTGTTTTATGACTCCACACTGCTAAGCAGAACACACTGGCTGTACATGGCTGGACACTCCAAGGGATATACTTGGCAGTAGTGCAGGGGCCATTCAAGTCTTGGGCTTATTCCACATGAGGATAAACAATACTACATTCGATGAGGTAAAAGATTCCGGTCAAACAGTCCCCAAAAAATTGGGTTATCAACTATTAAGAATATTTACAAATTTATGACCAGGACTTTATTTGTGCAAAACGCTTTCCCGTAATAAAATCTGAAGGCAGTTAAGCAGTCTGGAAAATGTTGACTGGGTCCATGCAGTTAGAAGTTGTGAAGTGAAGGCCAGACATACCTGTGTCCACTTCATTGTGTAGATACCTGATAATAATGGTTGTTCCACCGCTGGAAAAAAACTCATTATATTTAATGACTTAGCTCCCAGAATTGAGTGAGCTATCTGGACACTTTAACAGACTGTGTCTGAGCATGTAACTAGGGCATATTAAAGTCTGTAAATAGAAAGCTGTCTTTGTTCCATTGCAGCAGGTCTATAAGAGGCCTGTCGTGTGTACTCTACAACCTATTTAATCACACACACCCCAGTGATGACACAGACAACAGGCCAGACTAGCAACTGAACACACGAAAAAGAATGCCACATCTCTCTTAAACTCCCCCTTCCTCCCTCCCTCCCTCCTCTCTCCCGCCCCTCCTTCACTCCTCCTCTCTCTATTCTGGCCTCACAACATTGCTTTGCCTTTACACTGCCAGTCATTTGTGTGTTGTGCCTTGAGGAAGATGCATTGCATTGACAGTATGCTTTTTTGCAGTTCATTTAAACCCCCCAAATCAATCTATCCTTTTGGTGATTATGGATAGGCACTAGTACCTAGACTACCTAACGTTAGTCCTCACTTTCTATTGACTGAATAGAGGTGTGATAATGCCTCAGATTGATTGACGCAGACTTTTTATTCTAACTTCTAGCTTTATCTGCTCCCAGTTGTCAGCACATATACTTACAGTTGATGTAGAGCACATCATTAAAGCCAAGCCATGATTGTACTACAAACAGCTGCAGTGACTGGAGTCAAATATCATTTAGAAATATAAGTTAGAAGAATATAGAAATATAAAAAAATTAAGAACAAAGCTGGACAGGGAGGGAATGTGTTTCGATTGTTGATTATGCTTCAGCGAACCATATATGCTTACCTCAGACTGGAGGTTAAATACCTGCCTTTTTAGTTCATTTTCAGTGTACTACCATTTGTCCGGGAGACTGGGGTTAGGTCTGACCTTTGCAGACCTTAGGAAAACCCATTTCAAAGGTTAAGTGGAGACTGTTTTTGAAAATCACCGCACTTACATTTAGGAGAACAAAAAATAGTTGATTGCTAAATGTTTTCCTGTAAAACAAGCCACATGAACCAGCATTCTGTATTTGCTTTTAATATTTGTTCGATGAAAAAGTGTTTAGCAGTGTTGGCCTATAATGAGAAAGAGAATTGTCTTCTGAGAAAACCTGTCATGGTGACTTATAAAGTGTGTACATTGTCCTGAACGATGAGTTGCTAAGCAGCTGTCAATGGCAGCACCACTTTCCTCAGTCAGGTTCAACGTCAGGTTCAAAGATGACTGAGTATCATTCATTTCTTTGTTGCACATCAAGTGATAGTTTGACCACCTCATGAAAATGTCAGCAGAATTACTTGACTGTTAATTTCAGGCACTGACGTCAAAATCAATCCTTTTTGTCTGTGTCATTACAAGTAAAAACGGTTATTGTTTGTAATATCATCAAGTGTGCAGTTTGACAGAATGGGCAAGTTACCATAAGGTAAAGTATAGGTTGATACAGGCAAAGTAGGCCATTGTTGTCTTCAACGAGTGTGTTGAATGATTTGCAGTGTACTGCATGCTTCTACAAAGTAATAAAAATGTTTTGTGAAGGCTGAGAGTTGAGACTAGACAAAGACAGGAAAAAAACTGTAACTAAGAACAAAGCTTGTTATATCAGTCCCATCTAAGAGTGGTACTTAGTGAACATTTGGAAATGATTTACGGCCCCTTTGCACTGATCCATAACCCTGACTCTGACAGGGTTAACTCCAATCAATCACTTCCTCTGAAAGGACCCTCCATTTTAAGAGTACACTCATTTGCCTTCCTTCAGACTAAACAACGTTTTCTCAGAACTGTGAGACACTAACGCTAGCCTTCCTTGTCAAGTATACTTGTAGATATAATCTCAGTGAACCAATGTCTCGATTACTTAAAAACTACAAGAAAGAAAAACTTTGATCTACAAATACAATTTTGAACAAACTCCAGTACAAAGATTATTATTTTGCGATAATGCCTTTGCTTTGGAAAAGTCAATTTAGAGACATTTAAAACCAGACAGGTGAAATATCTATATATTGTGTACAGAATACAGCTATGCAAGCAGTCATACTGTACACAGTATACAACTGTATACATAACATAAGGCATGAGCCAACCTCCAAAACACACACACCCACGTTCAAATCACATCTTGTGCCATTAGGATTTCCTGCCACACCTCTTTTTAAAAAGATCCTAAAATCCAACCAATTTCCCAGCTACTCCAAACACCTCTCCTGCCCACTCAGAACCTCAGTGAGTGGTCCTGTCTGGGGACGATGCTGACTGACGTGGGGTCTTCCTGTCTGGTGTGGAGGGTTTGTAGGGTCTCCCTATGTGGTGAGAGGGGCCTCTCAGCCTGTCTCAATACTCACAGCAGCACTACACCACAGACATTGCCACTTCAGACAGCAGCAGACCCGTTTAAACTAAGCCTTTCACATCCCTCTTCAGCCACTTGCCATGAAATCCACCTCTTCATCCTCCGTTAACCAGTTGAGCGTCCTGATGGGGAGTAATTTAGTATGTTTATGACGAGGGTGATTTGATAGTTTTTTTTACTTAGCTAAAGAATGGATGGAATCAGTGAACTTCATTATCTAAAATGTTCCTGTTTGAGAGAGTATGAAGGAGATCACTTTTGAGACTCTGTAGTGGTGCTGGCTATATATCAAATTATTTTAATTAAGAGGGGATTTTTAATATTTTTTTCCTTTTCCCCCAGTTTCTGGATGAACTGTCTACCCTCCAAACTGTTCTGTTTTGAAAGCCTGTTTTGAGTCAAAGTCTGGTGACGTCCTCAGCTAAATTATATTGAAGTTAAAATAACAAGAACCATTTTAACTCTAGGCTGCGTAATCACGGCTTGTGCGGGCGATTCTAAAACCGTACAAAGTAGCCATCATCTGTCCCTTAAGGCTGCGTCTTTTCAAAACAACCTCAAATTCAAGCCTCATGGCTGAAACTCAGCCGTTGCCCGTTGTTCCATTCTCATCATGAATGACGGATGCAGACTGTACGAGACAGATTCATGGATTTTCACATGTTTTTACGGGTGTCTGAATTTCATTTCATTTTAGCACCCCATATGGTACCACAATTCAAAACTACACTGACTCCAGCTGCTTGTGACACCTCAACTGGCACTGTGCTCAGAATCAGTGACCATTGTGACCAGACTGTCTGTCAGTTGCCATAAGGAGAAGATGTGACTGAAATTAATTGCTCCACACGAGCCATAGCGGTGTTTTATAATTAGGGAATAATCTCGGTGACTACAAGTTTCCCTATCTTTGCTAAACCGTAACAAAGTGTTACTACATGGCTGTTCCTTTGTAACTATGATGTTTTTACTACAGATATCGCTACGAGGTTACATGGTTAATGTAACAGTAATGTCAAATGTTGCTTTGATCTCTGAGTGCCCAGTTTGGACTGATTCAAACACCTGACAGGAAATTCACTTCTTTGCACCTCTGCCGTCTTTTCACTGTCATGTGCCATGCTTGTCTGCCAAATGTGTCTTGGTCAAGTACGAGTGTCAGTCATGTGTCATCCCTGTAGATACTAGCATGGACATCGTCAAGGGAGAGGAAGAATCCTCCCTCGTCACTGTGCTGCCTCTGAATGTGTGTCTCCATTCCCCCAGGAGAGGATGACTGGGTAGACAGATGAAAGACAAGACACAGACGTCAGATGTCCGGGGATCTGCCAGAGACAACAACATCTGATGCCTTAGCGGATTTGTGTGGAGCCTCTGTTGTCCATTCAGCAACTTCAAATTAGAAGCTGGGGATGTTTTTGACTTTTCAATACGAGCATGGTTGACACATGTGAAGACACTGTGATGTGGTCGACAAGTGAAATGAACTGAGCAGTCAAGTTTTGTCTGTGTCTTTCCTCTTCTGTTTGGGTTAATGGAGCCCCAAGCTGGACCAAGACTGTTGCCATGACAGCAGACACACTCCACAACATATACTAAAGACTGGCCCCTATCGGTTTAGGTAGGACTGTCCTCCCAGAACATCTTTAATGTGCACCTCTTACAAATGGCAGTGCCAGTGAAAGAAGCTTGAAGACATTGAGCCCACACATCGAGAGCTATTTGTTCTTGCTGTTGATGGTTTGCCAGATAAGTATGTTATAGTCAAAGCAACAGCCCCCGTCGTCCCCTCACGCTTCCACCTTTACACCTCTCTCATCTTGATCTATTGTTGCATGTTCCATCCCTGACATGCCCTTTTACCTGCATGAATCCACACGCACAATGACGTTCTGGATTCTTGTCTTTATGAGTAGATGGGCCACGACAAAGGCTTCAAACTATCCAAATTATCTCCCCTGGGTGTTCCTCAAAAGGTATTAAAACTATCTGGGACATAATCTTAAATGGTTTTGCTCAAATGTCAAAACAAAAGCTAAATTCTCATTGTGAGGATAATAATCACATCACACATGAGCTGTGGGGTGTGTGTGTGATTTTTGGTGAGTGATTTTGAGTTGGCACGCACATTGATATTACCAAGAATGTGGGAAAAGGTGTTTGATCCTTGTATTATGTGGAGTTCAAGAGCAGAAGATGCTTATTACAGCGCAAGGTGGAATTTTTTGCCATCTGATTTATATCAAGTGAAAGACCATGGTAATTTGACTGATGGAAGCATTTTTATTACAGAGCTTGTGGAGTTAGTCCAAATGATAGCCTACTTATTTGTTTACCCACTCTTTTGTCTTTGGATGATTCTCTGGAATGTTTATGTTCCCTCATTCATGAGAGAGGTTTTACCTGGAGTCTGGAGATGTATCTCAGGTAACAAACCCAAAGAGATACACCTGTCTAGTGCCTGCATAACGAGGAAGTAAGTATTTTGGGCCACTGGCAGAAGCCAAAGTCACAGACGGCAGTAGCAGAACAACTCTCTTTTAAATCAAAGCTTTATGTCTTGCGTGGTGTCTCCTGTGTGGGGTCTCCCGATCAGAGGATTCAGATCCCACACGTGATGAACGTTTATGGATAGGAAGGTTGACGGGACCATCGTGGTGTTAGGAAGAGTTTTGGTACTCAGCGCACCGTGATCCCCAAAGTCCAGTGAATACATAATAACAGCATTTCGAACGAGCCCAGGAATGAGTAGGAAAGTGCGAGAAGCTGGCACAAGAGGAACAAGACGTTGAAACAATAGCATTAGAGTTGGCGGCTCCCTTGCGTTCACAAATAACTCCGGGGGTATCGAGACATTTTTCCTGGCAGCATGCATGAGATTGTTGGGGTGAAACTAATTGTGCGTTAAGTATTTTTGGCCATTGGAGGAAGCCAAAGCAGACAGGGCTGTGACATGCAGTAGCCCTCTCATCTGGAGGGGATCAACTGGCTGATGTGTAAACAAGAGTGCAGAGGAGGGGGGGGGGGGTCAAGGATGTGTGTTAGGGGGGGTGGGGTGCTATTCAGATGGATCCCTTTTTGTGCTGCAGCTCGGGAGGAGGGAGAGTTCAACTTAAAGACGCACATTTCACATTTGAAAGAGAAGATACAGCTTGTGGCGGACTACAACTCCATAACAGCGGTAGCAGTGGCGAGGTTCAGCTGACCCCTACATGGATTAAACATCCACGAAGAGTTCATGGTTTGGCATCTAATCTCCGCATCTATTGTTACACCAAACAAACCGCCCTGTGTGGACGACAACAGTACTGTAAGTCGGTGGGTCTCAATGTACCGCAATGTCCTGCGTTACAGTTACCCTCGCTGTGGTTCCAGAGAGGAATGATGTTCTGTATCTCCAGATCAGATTTACTCGCGGGCTACAGATAGCGGCCGAGCTGCTAGCTCTGAGTCGGACAAAGCACGCTGTTCTCCAAGAAGGCCGTTCTCTTTTCACACGCCAAGTCGCTGGCTCAGCACAGCTGCCGAGGCATTAGAATTAAATTATGGGAATATTTGTTCTGCACTCTGTCGATATGGTCGGAGCATTGATTCTGTCCATCCTTTATCCCTGTAGGAGTTCTGATTCTCATTTCCTGGACACATGATACGGTATCAAAGTGCTTTATGCATGCATTCCTGGATGGTGTACTTGCCAGATCTAGGACCTCACCACTTGAGTTCAAATCTTCTTTTTTGGGGGGGGAGGGGGGTGAACTGGATTTGGGATTTCATGTGATGGGAATTTCCTTTTAGAGAGAACCATTACAAAAGGCAGTGAAATATTTATATTATTTATTTTGGTCCAGGATGTGTGGTACTTGGACGCTTAAACTTAACATAAAAATATATCCAAACTGCATTTCAACACCTAATAACAAAAAGCCATTACATTCTACAGACTGTAACGTGCAAGTACTGTAAAACTCTGGGCCTTTTTGGAATATTTTGGAAAAAGCAAACTTTTCGACTGGGCTTTTTCATGTTGTTGTCAAAGTCCAACTTCTTCCCGCTTCCAGCCATCCATGACAGAACAATAAAACTGTTAGTCTCCACATCATGGAGGAAGCACAAGCGCGTTTGTCATGGCTGCTTGTGAAGTCTCAGACACAGTGGGGTGCCTCCAACGTGTCAGCACAGACAGAGGGAGCAGAGCTTGGCAGCCATCCATACGTGCTCCGGAGGCTGGTACCAGGAACAGTTGCTTAGACTCACATCAAATGGAAGTGAAGGTGGAGAATCCTATTAACAGAGCAACCTTGACAATGCATGAAGAAGAGGGATGGAAATGGGGAAGGTCTAGCTCAGTGGTTAGAACACTTAACTGCAGATAAGAGATTGCGGATCCCAATCCCCCCTGTACTGTACTGCTAAATGAATACATAAATACACTTTGATTCATATCCAAATATGACCAAGGTGCAGAATGCTGTTGTAGTGCAGTGTGTGCATGATGTCTAACTGACCCTCTTAAAATACAACTTGTTGCGGATGATTCAATCCTCCCCTCCACATACTGTATGAATATAGAAATGGATTTCTTTCATAAATCAACGCGAGACAGAAGAATGCAGAGGCCTTAGTTTCTGCTGTACTGTAAATGAAAGGCACTATTTCTCGCTGAGGTCTGGAAAGAATTTCTTCCCCATTGCAAATCAGTGCAGTCTGATTCCTCAGCAAATTGGTGAAATAGATTTAACGTGTTGCAGGCAACCGCAGACAGCACAGAGTCAAGCTACAAATAACACAAAATGTTATGTGTGAGAAATACAGCAGAAGGTGTAGAGGGAGAGGAGAAATACGACCGAGACAGTTCAGGTCTTTCTTTTCTAGCAATCTGAAAGGGAATGACACACACTATAAATTGTGAGACTCTTACACACCAGCCAACAATGTTCTCTGTATGTGTCCGACAATCAAGATTTTTTTGCCATTCATGTGAGATGTTATCGATTTCTCAGCAGCCATGATGCGCAACTACACAACGCTATAGTCAGGGTTTGACGTTGCATGTTTAGTACATTTACATTTAGTCATTTAGCAGACGCTCTTATCCAGAGTGACTTGCAGTAGGTACAGGCACATTCCCCTCGAGGCAAGTAGGGTGAAGTGCCTTGCCCAAGGACACAACTTCATTTTGGCACGGCTGGGAATTGAACCAGCGACCTTCTGATTACTAGCCCGATTCCCTAACCGCTCAGCCACCTGACTCCCTAAACTAGTAAACGAGAAAGAAACGTCCCCCCTGAGAGGCTGCGAGTGGCACATTACCTTCTGTTGCCCAGTGCCCTGGAACAGCTGCTTTCATTTAGTAAACTCACTGGAAGGGTCAGTTGTGGAGCAAAAGATCACTGGTATTTCTCTTTGTCTGTTATGGGTGAATTACGAATGGCTGATTTTTCAGTTACTGTAATGACCTTGTTGGTGTTTCAACAAATTGGCAGCTGATTGAACATTCACTCTTTCCCCTTCTAGACTCTCCTTGAGTCTTTGTTCGTGTGTTGTTGTATACTGTACCGTAGATTACGCATTACATATCCAAGAACTAATCAGAGGTCGTTGAGTGCATGAGTGGTCTAAAGCATGCTAATAATTCATCAGTTCTCTTAGGTTTCAGAAGTTTGACAGATCAGATGTAAGCTTGATGCTGTTCAGCTTGCTTGCCTATGTGATTCTCTGATTTGCCAGCTACTTATCTGAGACTTGGCAGGCTCAGACAACAAGACCTGGAGTGGGAATGATTCTAGTCAAGTATAAATAGTTTCCACGGGTAATTGACCCTTTTCCTGGACACACACACTGGCAGATCAAAAGGGGGTATCCCCTAGACTCTGAAGGCCACTGATTAAACACATTCTAAAGTATTTTCCTTTTATTTCCTGGGTAAATGTGACGAGTGCCAATGCCAACGTGTTTCATTAAGCTGCAATGAGAACTATGTGTCTGTCTGTTTTACTGTCTTTGGTTTGTGTGTGCATGTGTCTGTGTGTGACTGTCTGTGTGTGACTGTCTGTGTGCGCGTGTGTGTGCGCTTGTGTGTGTGTGTGTGTGTGTGTGAGTGTGTGTGAGGACACAGGCCGAGGGAAGTAATGTGGCGTGTTGCCAGATAAATCTCAGTCTTACAAGAAAGACGAGCGGCATTGTTCCAGCAGCAGATACCAGCTTTTGCTCTCAAATCCCTTCTGGCCCGGCCTGAAATTTCAGCCATGTAGAGAGAGCAGGAGCAGAGCAAGGCCCAACAAAAGATGACATTGGCTTGTAAGTTTTAGGCGATGACGCTCGGGGGGATTCCATTATGTGGCTGTCACACAGTGTTAGACGAGACACCAAACACTTTCATGTGTGGATTAACGTTTACCCATTGCAGATAATAGATATTTGCCATGACTAAGCCCTACCCCCTATTGACTTGTTTTCCTTTAATAACTTCTTGCAAGCAAGCACATTTTGATGAGAGCAAGAATGCTGACGTCTCAGAAGTTGGAACAAAGAGGTGTGTCTTACAAAGATAAGCAGCTTAATGTATTTATTGATGTATATATTTCAGATGAGATATTTTATATTTAAGATATCTTTTTGACAACTACTTTAGTACATTTGCATTGGCAGAATGTATGTTTAAGATCTGAGAGAATCTCATGACAATTATGTGTTTTTTTAAAGATTTTTATTTCCACAGTTACGTTATTGTACTGTGCTAACTACACATGTCTTTTTATTAGAATCTGGGGCTGCCGGATTAATTCTGGCACAGAAAAGAATACCAAATTTGACTATGAATGGATTTTCTCAAACATTTATTGTACTTGGTTTACAAACAATAAAACACTTCATACAGTGTACATAACCTTTTTTGGTGTGTGTGTGAGTTTAAGGCTATCTGGTAAAGAGCTAAATGTTTCATAAGCACCAGTGTTATTCTTGGGAGTTAAAAGGATTACAAACACTGATTTTGCCAAGGGTTTATATAATGCTTTGCAGCATTAAATCATTGACACCAGAAGAGATTTATAAAGACGTTTCCCTTAAAAGAGCTGCTAAGTGCATGCTGAAAACAGTGTCCTCTGTGAGGAGGATAGAGTGTGCAGGCTAGTCATGCAGAAGACGAAGAAGTGACTAGGATAGACAGAGATCTTACATGTGATCTTACAGATAAAGGTAAAGATTTAGCTCATAAGCCATTTCTTTTTCATTTTATAGATGTTCATTTTGTGTTTTTTGTCATGTACTTTTAATTCGCTTTGATAAAGCAGTTCCACAGCAAGCACTTCATTGGAAATAATTAATACTGTATACTATAAATGTGAAAAAAAACTTTTAATCAAATATTTGATTTGATTAAAAGATTTCAAATTGGATTTGATAAGATTGAGCTGGTATGTAATTCCCATGCCAGCTCATGAATGACATAGATGTTCCTCCAAAGAACAGCCATTTCCTCTTCTTCCATGGCTTTATACTTCCCATCCAATTGCTAGAAGAGACAATGGTCCAAAGCAATCACATCCAATCGCTCACTCTGAGAGACCTCAAAGCTTTAAAAAAACGTGACGTGAGCGCCATTTTCCTCAGGGCTGTCTCAAAGCCTCCAATTGGTTCCCATGCTCTTTCTGACCACAAGCTCCTTAGTCAGAGGTTAACCAATCACAGAGTCCAGGAAGTGAGAAACATGGTTTGGTTTTGTCATTTGTATTGTGCAAACCTTTAGGAGAGAATATTAACACTCACTACTGGGCTTTCAGCTTTTATGTATTTGTCATGGGTAGGATTTACATTTGGCACTGGCACAGTATGAAATTCAGACAGACGGGAATAACTGGCCTGATACATGTTCCGTAATGAGCGAACACCCAGAGAAGCACAACTGAAATCATTTGAAACTTGTTCCAGCATTTATCACCATTCACATACTGTATCCCCTCAGCTGACGTGTCCATTGTTGGTTTTGCTCAAACAAGAAATTACTTTCTCTCTGTTCACGCTCAATCGTTTCAGTCATGGCTGCCTTTTCTGATAAAGCCATAGTATAATAAGTGGCCATAGCCTAGTGTAAATATTCTGTACAAATGATGTTGTGCTAGAGCCTAAGGCTGTGGGGTACACTGAAATGCATGTGTGTTTTGTAATTAGAGATGGCAGCCATGCTGTCAAATATAGGCTGAGGTGAAATAAAATGAAATTATTTCAATAAAACGACGGTGAAGTGAAAGAGCCCTTGTACAGAGTACCACACAAGCACTGCTGCAGTCCTGTCGGTTTAACAAGCAATAGCAAGTGCTGCTGCCAAGCCCAGTAATACTCGTAACACATTGAGTTTGGGTGTTCCATCCCAGATATGTGTATGACAGAGGGTCCAAGTTCTGCTTTGGACAGCCTTGAATGCGATGGATCTTTATGTTCTCAAATCCCCAAAGAGGTATACGAGAGCGCGGAAAAATAATTTATTGTAACAAAATAAAGTACTAAAGTTTTTGTTTTTTTTACTCATTTAGATTTGATTGTGTTTTTCTTTCTTTTGCCATTGATTATTTGATGACATGTGACATTATCGTGTAGGCATTGTGACATTGAAATAAATCATTTTTGGATCATCCAAGTGAGAGTGAACCTTGGGTAAACCCCTACAGCTTTTCTACTGAATGAGTGCTATAGTTTCAAGTAACATTTTGAAATACGCTTGTCATCCAATTGCTCATGACTTTCCCCAAGGTGAAGCTATGCTTGTGCAACACTTACAGTGACTTCATTTTGTTTCTCTGATGTATAATTTCACACAATTAGCACAATGTTTCCATCTCCTTCAGGATCTTCAAAGACACAAAGAGGAACACCTGTTTCCCCTAGTTTCGTCGTGATTACACTCATTTTTGCCCTGGGGGAAAAGATGGGTGTAGAATGCTAACTATTCCAAAGGGGCGGTTTTGACAGCTGTGCACAATGAATTCCTAGTTTCAAATGTTGTAAAGATTATATCCTTAGGAATTTGCTCTGCTAGCTCAAGATGTGTGTGTGTGTGCGTGTGCGTGTGTGTGGGTGTGTGTGCGTGTGTGTGTGTGTGTGTGTGTGTGTTCAGGGCACAGCTGGAAGCAGCAGGTTCACTGGGAACAGGACTGCACCTGAACACTAGAGAATATTCTTGTTTTATAGTCAACAGTATGCCAGAAGAGCTCCCTCCCTCTGCTCTCTCTCTCATTCTCTTTCTTTCACTTTTATCTCTCCTCAACAGCATATAGCAACAAAACTCCTCACTCAAAGATCACTGAAATCTGTGAAAAAATTGAAGGAGATTTAAATGTGTACGACTAGAGTTTTCTGCTTGAGTTTACCATTATGATGACAATCTACTGTCTGTTAGTCCCAGCACCCTCTCCCCCTATTCCCTGGGCTGTGACTGTCATCAATACTACCCACGCTTGTCACCTAGTCACACCCCACTCTCTTACCTTTTTCTGTTCCCTTCTGTAATCTGTTCTCTTAGTAATTGGATACAAAGCAGGTTCTGAGCACACTCAGCCAGAGTTAATTGGTGCCAATCTCTGGCCCCCCTCCCCTGCCCCCCTTCTCCCTTGCCCCCCCCCCCCCCCCCCCCCCCGCATGGCTGATGTTTTATTCAGGCCCCCAGATGGTGGCGTTTGAGACAGCCTGCGTGTGAGGACATAATCCCCGACTCACACTGTCACGACCAGGTCTGCCTGAGCCTCGCCCTTGGCGCCCCCTCACCCCCGTCTCCACCCCCCCCTCAGCCCGTCCCCAAACCCCCTCCTCTTCTCCACTGGGTTTGGGGACAGTGATGTCACCCTGGTTGTCCAGGACGGGGAGGGGTGGGGGGGTGAAGGGACGTAAGCCCACGAAGCCATTCTTTCCTCCCCCCTTCCTCCCTCCACCCCTTCCAACCTCACTCACGCAGCCCCCCCTACAGTCCGGCCCCCCCCGATCCGGTCTGCCGGCTGCCTCTTTTGTGTGGTCATTGTCACCGCGGACGAGCCCAGCTTGTCTCACCCTGCCTGGGTAACGGGATGGGGTGGTTTAGGAACAGGAACAAGGGATCTGTCATTTACAACAGCGAATAAGTGAATGTGTCAACAGGGTCGTGTGGATGTCTGTCATCCAGAATGAGTATCGGTAGACCCCTGCTGATGAGAGGGCAATTGTGTCGTTCCACATGGGGCCCAAGACACAGGTCAAATTTGGCCATAAGCATGTGTAGTTACAACACTGTAAGAGTTTTAAATGCATCCAGTATCTAGTGTCTAAACCAAGCCTAATCCTTCTGTCTATGTAAACAAAACATGGTAATCAATTTACAGCCTTCAATGCCATAATCCTCCCATCCTTCCATGCATCCATTCTGTCATGGTGTAAACCTTGTGACATGGCATCACTTGCCCTTTAGAACTCAAACATCCTTTTGACTTTTTGGACTACGTAATACAGTAAAATGACTGTCAGAGACACAGACAGACAGGCAGGCACGCACCCACCCACCCACCCACACACAAACACTCACATGCATACATGCACACTGACACACACACACATTATAACCTGCCAATAACATGCCACCCTCAGCTTGCAAGCACTGTCAGCTGAATCCACAGGAAATTGTACAGTTCTCTTAAAAACGTCCACGTCCACCTTGGGCGTCTGCCAGGAAAATAGAGAGCGGGAAGCTTTTCAGCTTTCATATTTTGCGCTCATACATAGTATTTGCTCTTGAAATATGTAATTGTTTCATAACCATGAGGCACTTTTGAATTCTGTTATTCTAAGGAACACATTCTTTTCCGCATTTGATATTCAGTACCGTCAAAAACTGATCCATTCAATATGATCTTGTTCTGTATGAAAATATCCAAGAATCGTTGAAATTACGGCTCACATGTAATCGTGTCAGGGGAAGTTTGCAGTTAGGGTTAGCAGGGTTTGGGTTGGTAGACTGAATGCAGTGTGTTAGTGTGTGTGTGAGACAATAGGGAATATTCTGCAGAGATGTGTAATGCTGGAATGTGTGTGGGTTTGCATGTGTGTGTGTGTGTGCATGTGTGTCTCTGTGTGTATGCTTACATACTTGTGTGCTTATGTGTGCGCTTGCCTGTTTGTGTGTTTCCATATGGTTGTGTGAAAAAAACGAAGGGCTACATCCGTGTCTGTGTTTGTATGTGTGTGTAGCGTAGTGTAGTGAGTTGTGGTGTGTGTGAATGCATGTTTCCATCAGGGAGAGGGGAAATGTGTGATTGTGGTGAGGATTAGCAGGATATCTCACTGAACAGTCTGGGACACACTGCGGGGTGCTGTCCTTCTAACTGATTTCCCTCCTTCCCTTGGTGGGCTCTCCCCAAAGCTACCAGAGGCAAGAGAAGAAGAGGGAGGAAACAATATTTCACCCTCAGCTCCTTGGAAATACTTTTAGTGTCTGATCCTATCCACTTCAAGCACACAACACTCCCTCAAGTTCCCTCAAAAGCAGTGAGACACGAGGCCTCATGTACCTCCATCTGCAAACGTAGAGTTGTTAGCATCATGGCCAACCAGCAGATTGCGCACGCTGCGATACCTCAGTTACCTCAGTCGTATTTACATCGTATTTACGTAACCTACAGTTCATCGGGTCATCAGCGCCTTTCTCCGCCCACTATACCGTAAATTGCGAGCTTTTAAACATGCTATTGAATGGGCTTCCTTCTCTCTTTCTATCATGGATCAGCCACCAAAGTCAAAACAGCGAAAACAAAGATTTAATGATAGCGAAATTGATGTGCTTGTTCATGAAGTAACAGCGGATTTAATGTTATACAAGGCCGGAATTCCACATCGACACAAAAAAATATGGACCGAAATTACTAATTCCAGTAACCGTAATATTGAATGGCTACTTACTTAACTTAACTCAACTGAAAAAGTGTGATCCTGAAAAATCCTTTCAGATTGTCTCCTCGGCCCATGTTTTCGTCTTGCTCGGATTACTGCTGTCATTTCACCTGGAGGCATATGCGAGGGAACCCGCGTGCATCCAGGTTTACCTACACCTGCTTTTAAGAGGCACTGAATTTTGATAGAGGCGCACTTTTACGGGCGGTTTTGGTGCATACCGCGGAATACACAATTAGCCACACTTTACGCATCCCCTCCCATCTCTTTATGCAAAACACTCACTTTCCACTTGACCCTCCTGTGAATGCACATGCATGACACGGAAAAGCGCAATTTGCATTTTTCAGTTCCTGCGACAGGCAGTCTGCGCTTTTACTTCAGTGCAGCATGTTTGTACATACCTCGCCATGCTTTTACGCGCAATTTGCGGAACGAATACGCCTGAAGTGGGCGCAAAGGCGTATATGAAGCCCACAATTTCAAGCACTTCAAACCGACTCCAGACAAGTCAATGTCACTCCTGTTCCTTCCCATAAACGGCTCAGAAGACAAAACCCAGGCATTTGTTTTTAACAGGGGTTCAAGAGATCACTCCTCATGTTTCCTCTGCAGTACGTGGGGGTCTGTAAACAGTCTGGGTTTTGAGGAGTGGGACGTGGCGATATGGTTGGGGGAGGTTGAGGTCGTTTGGGCTGGTCCTTATCGCGGATTCCCTTGGTCTGGTGCCACCAGCGAGGAAGAAACTTATATCATCTCTTGTTTGGTAAATCCTCTCTGGCCCAGCTGTTTCTGCTCTCTGGGGTTATCCAGCTATCTGCTGATTCCGAACATCTTTGATGTGAAACATCGCGTCAGGGGTATCTCTCGGGCCCTGACGACCCCCAGACACTATCTCCCATCAGTTCTGGTCCCGTTCAAGTTTAAACAAATGGGAAGGAGGGCAAGGATTACTTTTGCTTTACTTCGGACGCAAACAGCAGGCCATCTGTGCCCCCGCAACCCCCCCACCCACCCACCCATCCATCCTCTCTGGAATGTTGTAAAAACGAGAGGAGATGTCTACGGTACGCTGAGGAGGCTGTGCTTTCTTCCTACTCATCGGGCGATGGGGCTCCTGTCCTGAGTGAGTTACTGCTTCTCTGGAGGAACAGGCCCAAGTCATCGGGAGCAGCCTCCAAGTTTACCAGGAGGTTTACACCAAAACAATCCCTCAACGATTATTTTAAGGGCTTTCATCAAAACAGGCGAGCTTTGACCATTAAAGTAAAGCCAACATTAAGAGTTCTGCTGAGGAAGACTGTTTCAGTTTTGCAGAGAAGGAGCGAACACTTGTTTCAAATGTGATTATGTCATAGGGCCTTTGCTTGAAGGTTATTCTGTGGTCTCAGCTTTGCTCTTATGACTAATGTGCACTTAATCCTCTGCAGATGAAGTGCTCAACTTGTTCCAGGATTTTTCCTTCCTTTGTGTGCACCAACAGTGCTGCCAAGCTTTGACATTACAATAAAGACCATTATTCGATTTCAATGACTGTGGCTTTTGTTTCATTACATTTTCTTCTTTCTTTCTTTCTCTCTCCTCTATTCTCTCTTTCTCTGTTTCTCTCTCCCTCTCTCTCGCTCTCTCCTCCTTTCACTTCATCTGTCTCCGCTGGCAGACATTGGTGAGCTGGGATCCTCATGAACTCAAAGATTCATCTGTTTCTTCATTTTCTTCATTATCTGTTTTCATTCCTTGGAACTGCAAAGAGGCCGGCTCCTCTTACTGCACCTAGAGGCCCAGAAGAAACGCTAAATGGATAGAAGAAGTGAAAGGGGGCTCTGACATTGATGTGGATGAGGGTACAGGATTGTTTTTGCATTTGTATGAGGGGGTTACGGTTCGGGGTGGGTTGGGGTGGGGTGGGGTGGGGAGGGTGGGGTGTGGTGGGGTGGGGTGGGAAGGCTACAGTTGGGGGGGTATGGGGTTGGCGAGTGGGGATGTTATGGTTGGTGGGTAGGTTGGAAGCGTGAGATGTAGTTCTTGTTTGCCTTCTGCTGTGACTCTGCACAGTAAGCGGCCCTCACGGTGCGTGACAGACTGGTCAAAACAGACCTACGACCCAGTCATAAATCACTGCACAGCTGGAGGTGAGAAATATAGGTCTGAAAAGCAGACTATGATAAATGGATAGTTTCGCTATGTTGACAACACACAAGAACACATTGTCAAAATCAGTTACAGGTTACTGCAATATACTACAGTTCAGTTTTACCTAAGCACTAAAACATTTTCCTTCACATCTTCAGATTCAACTGGTACTATGTCAACCATGTAACATCATGTGAAAATGTTCTCATGCATTATACTTTATTTGTTTACTTTCAAACACACAGTGCGAGGTTTATTCATATTAAATGAAATGTAATAAAAATCTGTATAATTTAAGCAGATGCACGTTTCTAGTACTGTAGCAAGCTCAAACCCATTCCTTCATTCAAGTTGTCATCGTGGGCGTAAATCTTTCCAGTTTTCTTCATTGCCTTAGGGGTGTTTTATCCCACTAACTTTCCCTTCCTCTAAATCTGTAACAGATACCCATCTGGCTCAGTGCTCAGACATGTGCATGACAAATGGTTTATTGTCTAAAATGCTTAATTGTGATGTTGTAATTTTGTGTTGTTACCATGCATATGAATGAATGGATCAGCTGGAGCACCCAAGATCGCTGCCAGGAAGGTCCCTTTGCACCTTCAGTATTGTGGTGTCCTTTCCCTCCTGAACATGCATTGAATGGCCATGGTGAGATGTTTTCACCTTAAACACATGAACACATTTGGACTGTACCTGACTCAGGAGCTGCTGCTGTCCTACTGTGCCCAGTAGGCCCTGTATTGGGCAGTGTTAGGATCTAAGGGTGTCCTAATGTGTTTGGCCCAGTGTTGTCGATGCTGCTGGTTAGGAGCGTTGCTGGAGAGGAGCATCAAGCTCAGGAATGCTGGTCTGCAGAGAGCCCACTGGAAGCGGCAGATGAAGATACACCTTCACATGCAACACATCCATCACTCCACAGGTCTCCTCTCCTCCTTCTTCTGGGTCAGATTAGCTCTCCAGTGGAGACTGGATGAAGACAGCACAATGTGTGCTCTGGCATGGCCAAATGCTTGCAAGTCTCAACATTAAGTTATCAAAATGCAGGTCACATTCTCTTCGAATCTTTATGATACATCTGAGTGTGTGATAAGCAGGAGAGACACGAGAGAGAGAGAGAGAGAGAGAGAGAGAGAGAGAGAGAGAGAGAGAGAGAGAGAGAGAGAGCAGAGCAGAGCAGAGCAGAGCAGAGCAGAGCACCTCTTTTGGCATAGCCTATTGTTGACTATAAAACAAGAATATTCTGTAGTGTTCTAGTGAAAGAAAGAACATTCGATTTTAATAGTAGGAGATAACACTGTCCACATTTGAACACAATTCATTTACAAAAAAAGAAGTAGGGAACCAGTAAATACACAGACATATGTTTCCATTAGAAATGGATGGTGAACATAGTCGCAAAACACAAGATTTTGGCAACACCACATTAAGGTGATGTAGCTACATACGTAGCAGTGCATGTGGCAAAAACATTGAGCTGTACTGTAGGTACATTGTAATTGCTATGTAATTAAATGGTATTAAGTTTTAGTGGTATGGGTTACAAAAGTGTTAGGTGGCACAATATGGGGGTATTTGAATATTGTGTTACCACATCAATTTTAACATCCACTTACCCCTGGAAAGCCCAACCTTCCTCATTCCCCAGAAGTTTTAATTGTGTAATAACTTGTACTGCTAAACCATTATGAAGTAATTGTATAGCAGTTGTTATATATTTGTCACCATATTGTTGTCACTTTGGGTCTTTTATGTAGTTACATTGTGGTTAATGTAACCTTCATGTTAAGTGTTGCCAATGTTTTTTTCCCAGTCTTTGATGCATTTAGCCACGTCTCTTAGACCTCCAGTCTAGGACAACGGTGATGAGTTTTTCCAGAAATGAGCCGGTACCAGATCTTCCTGGCCAGGCTATTTAGAGAATGATCTCACTTTCTCTGTCTCCCATTCTTTCTTTCTCTTTCTCTTTTTTCTCTCTCCCTCTCTCCCTCCCTCTCTTTCTCT
Organism: Hypomesus transpacificus; assembly: GCF_021917145.1. Taxonomy (NCBI): domain Eukaryota; kingdom Metazoa; phylum Chordata; class Actinopteri; order Osmeriformes; family Osmeridae; genus Hypomesus; species Hypomesus transpacificus. The sequence goes on along the minus strand of NC_061073.1, from coordinate 2,745,411 downwards.
GTCTCCCATTCTTTCTTTCTCTTTCTCTTTTTTCTCTCTCCCTCTCTCCCTCCCTCTCTTTCTCTCTCTCATTCTTTCTTTCTTTTTCTTTCTCTCTCTCCATCTCTCTCCCTCCCTCTCTTCCTTTGTGTCTCTCTCTTTCTCTCTTTCCCTCTCTTTCTGTTTACCTCCAGCTCAATAAATAGTGTATACGTGCAAAATGTTCAACTAAACACATTAGTACATTAGTATGTTGGCCATGTTCCATTTGATATGACTGAGCAAAGCACAACAGAGTTTATTAATCAAAAACATGAGGTCTGGTTTATGTCATTATTTCATTTCTACTGAGTGGAGCTTTTTTTTGGCAACAAAACACACCCATTCTCCTCACATTTACATTTAGCGACTTACAGTAAGTACAGGGACATTCCCCCGAGGCAAGTAGGGTGAAGTGCCTCGCTCAAGGTCACAACGTCATGTGGATCGGTCGGGAATTGAACTGGCAACCTTCAGATTACTTGACTCCCATGGCTAGACTTTGGAGCTCTTTACAGTATTACTCTATTTTGTACACATCAGTAAGTATAATTGTAAGAGCTACGAAAATCATAAAATCACTGTATTCCTCAACTACCTTCCCAAAGGTTGAAATAACCCTCAGAAGATGACAGGAGAATAAATCTGTGAGGTCAAGTTTGTCCAACATAAGGAGCCAGAGGAAAGCTTTACCTAGTGTTGCCGGACACTGAAGACAGATCCAACTGAATGTATCTGAACCTCACATGTATTCCCTGAAAAACCTGGCAGCCTCAAATACCCTTCAAACACCTTTTTCTTTTCTTTTCATATCCTGATGCCCATAAGGAGTGGCACTGGGAGACTCCTATGGAGGATAACTTATCAGGTCCAAGCAGAGGTTCAGCTAATACACAGTTAAGCCTAAAGTCGTTTCTAAGGGGGGATGTGATGACCAGCTAGGAGGGGTCATCCTTTTTCATTGAGTCGGCAACACTTTGAGCTCAGCTAAACTGCTTGTGACCTACTGGGACAGACCCCTGGCCTTGAATGTGGCGTAGGATGTGTCCTTTCTGGAAACAAAGGAAGGCTGAGAAACAGGGGGTTTCATTCAGGATGAAGACCGTGCTCTGCCATTGGTCATCTTGTTGCTCACGGGCTGCAAATTGGCGTTCAGCCTGTCAGACAGTCCTGGGATACCGTTTGTCTGTGTGGAGGTGAAGACGGGAGTCACACAGAAGTAGAAAGTGGTCGTCTGAAGTGTCTCTCTGATGGTCTCTAAGGAAAGCGAAGACCGCAGTCTACTGAGAGATGATCTGGACACAGCAGGAGACTGCTGCTCACTTTCACTCGACAGCAACCCTCATCATTCATGATGTGTTTGTCATGGATCGGCAACAAGGCCGTGGTAGGAGTGGCCAAGCTTCATGGGCATGAACCTCATACTAGACCCTACATGAGAACATGCATGACTGATGTACAATCCCGTGGTTGAATGTCATATTATTCCAGCTTGTCTTTGATGATGAACGCAAAGGTGCTATGAATGTATGGGGAGCTTAAAAAATCCCAAATTGAAGGGTTAAGAGGAATAGATGTGGAGCCGTAAATAATACTTACATGTTGAATCCATCATAACCCAGTAATCTCCATTCTGAACACTGCAGAGCCAAATTAGGTAATCTTGTACAAATTCCAAGAAGGTGTCAGAACCTTAAAGTGTAGAACATGAAACAGCACAGACTGGTGTTAGAGAGAGAAAGGCAAACATCCTTCGCTGAATGGATTCCCCAGAAACTCCGAAAAGAAAGATGTGATTTCAGATTTAAATGATTTAAGAAATCATAAAATAACGATTATTTCTACTTGCAAATATTCCTTTTCACATTCTGTGCTTACACTGGCAGTGTTGGAAATGCTCCAACACTCCGCTCCAAAATATAAATACATTTTGAAATAAAAGGCAGTCCCATTGTCATTACGGTACAGTGTAAACATGTACAGTGTTTCTTCCTACTCTGACCCACCATACTGCAGTATGTCGTCATCACGCACTCCTTAGGACATAGTACTCCCTGTAAAAGCTGTAAAACTAATGAGACCCATTCTTATTTTTGATAGGAAAAGCAGAAGAATATAACTGTGTCTAATGAGGACAGAACAGTGAGCTTTCAGGACCAGAGACATTTACAAGACTAAAGAAATGAGGCTTTTAAATAAAATATGGCCTTGGTCGTTTTCCCTGTTGAAGAAACATGTTCCTGATGCCAGGTCATCTTGTGAAACCCTCTTCTTAGCATGCAGGCATCACTTTGGTTGAGGTGTCAAAAGCACATCAGGGTTGGAAACATCCGGGCTTAGACAGAAGTCTGGCAGGGGCCCGAGTCCTTTGACCCCAATAATCCCCATTCTGCAGATGGCGAGACAGTTAGCATCCCGGTTTAGCATGCAACAGTGGGATGTGTAACACATTCATTTTGCAGACGCTTTTATCCAAAGACGGACAGTAAAGGGGGGATTTGAATCTGCAACCTCTTGATTCGCAGTCGAGTGTGCTAACCACTGAGCTGTTCCCTCCGAATGGCAACAGTTAAATCCATGCTGCACCGAGACTTATGAGTAACACTAAGTAATACTTCTGCATATGGTACTGTATGGAACTATATTTCAACTTTACCCAAACCCAAAGGGAGAGTACAAGCTCAATTCTGTGGGAGTTTTCAGAAGTGGGTTACACATCTACAAATCATGGAGATAATAAGCGCATTAGCAGATCTCAGAGAAAGTTAACAAATGTGTCTCCGTCTGCCCTAGCGAGGAATGCGGTGTCGTCTCAGATAAGAGTGAGGTCTCGGTGAAGCCTGAGCATGCCATGGGGGCAAAGGCCTCAGAACCGTTGCTGATCTAATGATACGATGCACTTTTTAATTTGCACCTCTGCCAAAAGCCAAAGAGAGCTATGGAGAGAATAGGCCCGAAAGTGTGCTTAAGGAGCCTCTTGTAGAAATCCCCTATACAGAAAAAAGTTCATTCAAATAAGCGATGTATATGTGAGTTAAGATTGAAATCCAAATGCCTCACAGCATCTGCAGACAACCCTAGATAGGTGGTTCACTGCGCCACAGTTTCCCCCCCCCAACCCATTTTTTCCCATAATTGGGATTTGGAACCAGTGCACATGAGCACTCCTGGCTTTTCACTTTGCATTAGACATATCTGATAGGATCCAAGGCGGCTTGTCTCGGTGCCATTTATAGAGAAATCTAATAAATTAGAGGGTAATGCTAAATCCCCCTCTAATCTGCCATAATAATGGAATATGGGTCAACATTGTGTGACATTTGGCCTCAGCTAACACACAGGCCCAGCTAGATAGCTGCAGGTAAAGCAGGGGTCAAGGATTATCCAGGGATAGCCTGCCTTACACACTCTCCGTGTGTGCAAATCCACCCCTCTGCCTGCTGTGTTTATGAAAACATTACACCAAAGCTCTCACAAAGGTTGCCAGGGCTTCCAGATCATTTTGCGTTTATGGGCGCCACTCTTTCAAATGAATCGAATCAAGAGGGCTTTTGGAGGTATAATATTTGTAGAATGCATAGTTCTGTACAGAAGACTGGACTTCTGATTGGTGAGTGTGTGTGTGTGTGTGTGTGTGCGTGTGTGTGTGTGTTCGGGGACAACGTAGGCAAATAGACTACGTACTGTTTGTCAGTTTGTGAGTATGTGGATACATGACATACGCTTGAGGCAAAAAGGGGTGAGAGTCCACAACTGTTTTGAGGCCCTCCTTGTTCTTACTGTAATACATGCTGGCGTATTAACTCAATGACTGTTGTTCTTCCCAAATGGCTTTCTTATATTATTCCCCATGCTTTTACTTCAAGGAAGTCCTGTCATTTCAATAAATTGCCAGCCGTAGAACTTAGTTTGAACTCCCTCCCAAAATTAAGAATTCATTCACATGCCTCTCTCACGTCGCTCACAATAGGAAATTGCAATTTGTTTTTACATATTCGCTTGCTGGAGTTGAAATCTGAAATAGATTTTCATGCTGTGATGTTGTTTTTGGAGCATGGAAATCATGCTTTTCATCATTATTGAAGAAATGTGTCCAATTATTCAAACTGTTTCAGAATGTCCTTACAGCTAGCTTCTTCGGTATCTCTCAGTAGTGGAGCATTTGTCAACATATCAAGGTTCAAACTCTTCCCCCCCGTACATTGCTTTAGATAAAAAGGTCTGCTAAATGATACGTTATTATAATCATTATTATTCATTTAGGGCACAGCAATGGACACATGACATAGTTATTTTTCAAGCCTCAGCCTTATTTTGCACCTTCAAGAGCGATCCTGGTTAGTTTCCTCTCTCTTCCTGTGTCTTTAGACTTTATTTTTATTTACTCTTTATTTACTTCCTGCGTTGTCGTAAACAAACATAATGATTTTGCCGCATCTCTGTAAGACCGTGGCACAAATAGAGTGGTTTATTTACACATTTGCTGTCAGTCATTGTTCCGTTTTCTCACAAGGACTTTATGATTGTACCGCAATGCATTTTCATCCGCAGAATTGTTTCCTGCTGATGAACAGAAATGCCCATGCAGAGAGTTCTGAATAGGACCTCAACAGCTGAGAGCAATATTTGCTGTGGAAATGAAAACATTTCCAAGGTCTAAGTCGTCCTCAGTCTTACACATGGATGAATGTTGTTGATTATATTTGAGAGTGTTTAGAATCCAACAAATAACAAGAGTAACAATTATACAATTTTATGGACCTTGAGAAGATGTGTCATTATGGTTAGAATCGTGTCGTAACAAATTCAAATTAAATAGAACATGTAAAGGAAGAAAGATTGCCCTCTCACACTTCAATAAGACCTCAGACATTACTGTAATAAAAGAATGACAGTGAATGACCTCGGTTTGATGCACAAAGACTTACTAGTGAGTGCTGCAAGAGTGAGAACTAGTGTTGACCTCACCTGACCCTCACCCCTCTAATAAAAACCAAATGTTATCTTACTATCAACAGAAGCTGGCCCTGCACTCCACTGCTTCCTGGTTTACAGGTACCCTGACCCTCCTGTGACCCTGAAACCAAAGCTAGCTTAGGGACCGAGGTCAAGAGAGCACCCAGGATTGAAAGGGGGCGCTGGGTCAACCTGCTGATTTCATGCCCTAATTTTCACTGTCATGCGTGGATTACGACTGGGGACGGCTCATCCAGCATGAGTAAACCAAGAACCTGGTTGAGGTTGCCAGATTTCTTCCTAACAAGGCTTCTTGAAGTTTATGAATTGTCTGTGACCCTTGGCTAAACTCATCTTTGCATGTAACTGTAGCCTATAAGCTTGCAAAACAATAGTGTCATCCAGAAACCCTTGGAATGGTACCGCTAGAGCTTATTTGATTAAACCTGTTTGACAAAACAGAGAATGGCTCTGCACACTGAGAAACCTCAGTATATTTCGGAAAATATACTTTTCTGTAACTGTACATCAGCTTGCACTGGAACAAAAGTTTCTGCGGGTCAATGTGTTAAAGATGAATGTGGTAAAATCCTGTGGATCTCACTTAAGATGTGACTGACTGTAGAGACTTACACAATACAGTAGATAGGAGAGATAATTTATTTAAGTTTTTATACAAATTAACAGACGAGGGGGAATTGAACCTGCAACCTTTCAATCTGCAATCAAACTGCTCTACAAATGAGGTATACCTATACCTTTTTATAAAGGAAAAAAAATAGATACCAATCCACATAATTCCCAGTAATTACTATTGGGGTTAAACAAAATGCATGAAACCAGGGGCGTAGCCACGGGTAGGCCTGGGTAGGCACAGGCCTACCCAATTTGTTCTAAGGCCTACCCCAAAACAAATTTCCCCAAAATTATGCACCGGGTGCACATTGCAAAGTAAATTAGAAAAAAACTGAAAAGATGCCTATCCATATTTTTCTAGGCCTACCCAAAAAATTCTTCTGGCTACGCCCCTGCATGAAATTATACATATACCAAACAGCAATGAAGAGAGGACTAAACTGGAGGTGTAAACGGGAGGTGTATTTATTTGGCACAGAGGCCATACATTTCAAAGGTATTCAAGGTTGGGAACCTTTTTTGAGACCATGCTTTCCAAGGGTGTGATGAGGTAGGATGGAGTACAGTTATTTTCACATTCCATATAATTCCTACAGTTATTTCAAATTGCAGTCCTGGCTGAAGGCATGGTTGTCAACACTTCTATCAAGTTCCTACTTTGTTCATCTGGCACTTTGTAATTATGTTGTTACTATAGAATGTCAATTTGTGTCGACAAGATTAGGAGGTCACGGCTCGATTAGGAGTTTTTGACTGATCGTGCATGCACTTTCTTCAGTCAATGTGATTTACACCACACTTCGTCCATGATACCTGTCATCTAAGCACGTGTGACAATATGAGGCCAATAAATCAGCTTGGTAAGAAGTCAGTGAATCATGACTGCTTTGGGGAAAGCTCAACATTTCCAGGTACTTCAGAGTGTAAATAGCTCCATGTTCCCACCGCCACTCAACCTGGGCAGTTCTGAAGTTGCCAGGAATGTGCCTTGGGTAAAAAGCAGAAAATCGCCCAGAAAGAGCAGCGGAAGAACAGAGCCGTAGAGAGCACGCCGAGCTCTTTGAGATAGCATCAGATCCAGGGTCAATCGGAGCCGATCTCCCGGCGGACCCAGCCACACAGGGGATCACAGCAGCCAACTCCGGCCCACCCTGCCCCACTTCCTGTGGACGTCTCTGCACGGTGCTGCTTCGAGTGATGCTGGAGCTCTGCGGGGCCTTCGGTGGAGCTCTGGGAGCAGGGAGGACATGACCTGGGCTGGAGGGTCGCCTGGACCTGGCTCAATGGAGGAGGGAGGGTTAAGATGCTATCAAAGTGCCCAGCGGGGGAGTCTGGAACGTGGGCAGCACCTCGATGTCTAATGACCCTCCTTCACTGCTGCATGCATGGCTGTAATTGTTGCCTTGGCTTACGACGGGATCTTTGTGCGTTCCAGGAGTCGGCCGTCATGATCAAAGTTGTTCTTAACCTTGCAATACCTTAATCCTCTCTGCAATAAACAAGGGCCCGGTGACTGGGTCGGCTCTGGTTTCACTACGGCTTACAGCGGCCCTCCAAAGCCATCACTCCTTTACAGATCTCCCGTTCTGTTCTTTTAGCTGGACATAACATGGCCATTTAGACCTAACCAGGTCTGGGGTGGAAAACAAGGCTTAGCTGGGCCTGAGCCCTGAACAGACTCAGTCTTCTGGACAGAGTTCTAAGGACTGATGACTGATGACTGATGTTGCAGCAACCCCTGACAGTTAGCCGTTTTTCTCACAATACTTCCAATTTAGAAGAGGAATGAAGAGGTTCTGTCTATTCACAGAATATATTGGAGGACATGTGTTATCTCTGAAAGATTACAGGGAGATTTAGACAGTCTGGTGAATATGACATGCAGTCATTCCACAGATTCCCCTGCTACCGACAGGGATTTCAAGGAGATGAAGAAAGGGAGGTATTCAAAGCTCAATGGATTGGAATTATTAAAAGATTTGTTTTCATTCCTCTAGTCAATCATCAAACTGGAGGGTGATGATGTAACAGTAGCTGTGTAAACAAACAGAACCATAGGAAGTAGTTTGGTCAGAAAGAATTACAAAATATGGTAAGAATAGGATCTGATCTCGGATAATCTAAGAGGCTTTGTTTTGGGTTTTTAACATAACATTTCACAGGAAATGTATTTAGCAGACACTTTATCAAAAGCGACTTTCAAATGGCCTATTTATAGCCGCATTCAAATCGGAAATTACAACTGGAATTTTTATAATTCATGTTTTTTTTTGTGAAAAATCCCACTCTAATTTTTTAAATTATATTAACTAGGCTATTTCCCTACATTGGCCGAAAGGTTGAGGTTAGTAAGTTGTTAATTATATGGAATTTTTTTGCTCCTTTCATTTTGTAAATGAAAATAAATAGTAATTGTTAATAGAAAACATGCTGTTTTTGTTCAGCTCTCAAGTCTTCTCATGACACAATGTGTTTGAGGTGTTGCTTAGCGACCAATTACTTGCTAACTTCAAGTTACAATGATCAATAGAAAACAGGCTCAGCTTAAATGATTTTACTAATTTACAGTAAAGTAACAACACAAGTGATTCAAACTATCGTTTTGTAGTCTTCATCATCGCTTTCAATAACACATTTTCACTGCTTCTGAATTTCCTACCCATTGGCCAATCAGAGCGCTCGTACTGTCGTTCCCATATAATAATTAATATGAATTATTACACCATTAGACCACCATAACATTTTTCCCCAGGGCTGCGCGCACCACACTTTGGGAATCCCTGTGATAGAAGAACCACGTCTCAACTACCAGACACGGTGAACAAAAGATAATGCATACAATAATAATAATAATACATGTTATTTATGTATGAATACTAATACTAGTGCAATAACACATTGACAAAGGAGATCAGAGTAGCAAAGAGGAGCTACTCTGAAAAGCTTAAAAACAGGTTCTCATCCAACGATCCTGCTTCAGTGTGGAGAGGCCTGCAGGATTACCAACTACAGGAAACCGTTCCCCCACATTGCAGAGAACCCTCAACTAGCCGACGATCTGAACGAGTTTTATTGCAGGTTTGATCACCCCACATCCACACCCTGCTCCAACTCCGACTTCACCCAACAAACTGCACCCCCTGCTTTCACCTCCCCCTCCCTCCTAACTCCCCCTTGGCACTGACGGTCTGTGAAGAAGATGTGTGTCAGCTCTTTCAGAGACAGAAGATCAGGAAGGCTCCAGGCCCAGACGGTGTGTCATCCTCTGGTCTGAAAGTCTGTGCTGACCAGCTGGCCCCCATCTTCCCACAGATCTTCAACAGATCTCTGGAGATGTGTGAAGTCCCCTCCTGCTTCAAACGCTCCACCATCATCCCGGTCCCCAAGAAACCCTCCATCACTGGACTGAATGACTACAGGCCCGTCGCCCTGACGTCTGTGGTCATGAAGTCCTTCGAGAGACTGGTGGTGTCCCACCTGAAGGTCATCACAAGCCCCCTGCTGGACCCTCTGCAGTTTGCCTACCGGGCTATTAGGTCAGTGGATGATGCAGTAAACATGGGACTGCACCACATCCTGCAACACCGACTCCCCAGGGACGTATGCAAGGATACTGTTTGTGGTCTTCAGCTCGGCGTTCAACACCATCATCCCAGAAGTCCTCCTCACCAAACTCACCCAGCTCACTGTGCCTGCCTCCACCTGTCAGTGGATTACAAACTTCCTGACCGACAGGAAGCAGCAGGTGAGGCTGGGAGAAATTACATCCAGCACCCGACAGTCAGCACTGGTGCCCCCCAGGGAGGTGTGCTCTCCCCACTGCTCTTCTCCCTGTACACAAATGACTGCACCTCAGGAGACCCGTTTGTTCAGCTCCTGAAATTTGCAGACGACACAATAATCATCGGCCTCATCCGAGATGGAGATGAGTCTGCATATAGGAGGGAAGTTGAACAGCTGGCCCTGTGGTGCAGTCGCTACAACCTGGAGTTGAACTCGCTGAAAACTGTGGAGATGATAGTGGACTTCAGGAGGCGCCCCCCATCACTGCCCCCTCTCACCATACTGAACAGCACTGTGTGTGCTGTGGAATCCTTCAGGTTTCTGGGTTCCACAATCTCCCAGAACCTGAAGTGGGAACCCAACATCAAAACAACCTGGGCCAGCTCAGGAAGTACAACCTGCCTCAGGAGATGCTGATCCAGTTTTACACTGCAGTCATTGAGTCTGTTCTCTGCACATCCATCACTGTCTGGTTTGGATCGGCCACTAAACTGGACAGGAACAGACTACAACGGATAGTCTAGTCTGCAGAAATGATTATTGGTGCCGACCTGCCCACCATCCAGGACCTGTACACCTCCAGAGCCAGGAAACGGGCAGGGAAAATCATTGCAGACCCCTCACACCCTGGACATAATCTGTTCCAACTCCTCCCCTCAGGCGCTACACACCAAAACCACCAGACACAGGAACAGTTTTTTTCCCCCTTGCCGTCACTCTAATGAACAGTTGACAAATTATAATATTATATATTATATGTATTTATTTTATCCTAAACAGCATATTTTCAGTTTAAGTACACTGAGAGCAACCAAACCCAGAAAAAAGTCCTTGTATGTGACAATGTTCTTGGCCAATAAACATGATTCTGATAATAACAAGCATATCCATTGCTTGAATACAGTGCAACAATAACATGTCATGCTACATAGGTGCTGCTATTTTTCCTTGCATGGTAGAGATAACATATGGATCTTTATATCACATCGATATTTTACTAGCTTATCGTATTGTCACTTAAATAAAGCCTCCCATTTCCCACTGTACTGTTATTACACGCACTGTAATGGGATCCTTCAGGTTCGGTCCTACAGCCAGTGGTCTGTGCAGTGGTGTGTACCCTGAGTTTTAAATACGGCACAGTTTCATGTGTGAAACAATATGAAATGCAAACTTTATTTTGTGCGTGTGTGTGTGCGTGTGTGTGTGCGTGTGTGTGTATGTGCATGTGTGTGTGTGTGTGTGTGTGCGTGTGTGCGTGTGTGTGTATGTATGTATGTGTGTGTGTGTGTGTGTGTGTGTGTGTGTGTGTGCGTGTGTGTGTGTGTGTATGTATGTGAGTGTGTGTGTGTGTGTGTGTGTGTGCCTCTGTGTGAGTTCAGCCTCTCTCCACACAGTGGCCTTCTATTTACATTTTATTTTATGTATGTAAAAAAAAAATGCTATATATAAGTATGAAAACTAAACAAGAATAACAACAAATGTACACATCAAACTTAAATACATATTCAATCCCAAATGGAGTAAGAAGTTTTTTTATTTTTCTGTCATGAGTGACAGTGGTGGTGTGACCAGGGCACCAGATTTACGACTTTAGAAATACTGAATGTCACACAAAAATCCTCACACATTCTGAGTGATGGTGCTGTCTTGTGGGGTATGTTTTCCTGCTGCAAATGTCCACAGCAAGCACACATGCTTCCAAATACCAATTGTGGAACAATTGTGGAACTGCAAATAAGAATTTAAGCTACGGACATGAATGTCCGTTTAGTTTAGTGAATCGCTACATTGTAATACATCCTGACTTGTTTTCATAAGGAAATAGGGATAGTAGAATACACTGTAATACTACAGTAGTACAGTGAACAACTGTCACTTACAAACATACAGTACTACCCCAGACATCATGTGTCAGCAGTGATACTGTAGTCTGTCTACGAACCACACAATGTACTGGACACCTGTTTTCACTTAAACAACACACCAGAATCCACTTACTTCAGCCAATAAACACGAAGCCTGTTGAAATAGTGTACTGTCAAATATAAGCAATCAGCTCACAATTTTCCCTCCTAAGTTCAAGAATGTTAATCATTTTCCACTTTTGGTTGAGAGCTTTTAGAAAGTGTAGACTTTCATAACAACAGACTTCTGTTCAGCAATCTGGGAGGAGACACAGCTGGAGATGTGACATACTCCAAAACTCAAAGGATTAAACCCATTCATGATGATACTTGGAAATTGGACTGGCAACTTAGAACAATTATAAGGACACATTTAAAAACAAATTCCCTCTTGGAGAGAGATATAGCATTCGGCCATGCATAGCCAGGATCAATGGCGTTGCCAGAAAACGATAGATCAGGTAAAGGTATTAATCCTTGTTATAATTGTCCAACTATTGCTACTGAATGCCATGTCCAGCCTCTCTTTTATACTACCTCTCCATACAACAAGCAAGATCAGACAGCGCACGAGGACCCAGAAAAAAATAATCACAAAAATTGGAAAAACAGATTAATTTATGGATTACCAAAGAAAATTGCTAACACATGATTTTTTTTTGTCGGAAGACCCACATGTTCAAAGGAGAAGCAGCAGCGTAGCCCCCATGTTGAGTTGTACCATGAGTGCTGCCCTGCTTTCATCTACGCTGACTCAGTCCACGGCCAAGCAAGCAGTACAGGGCCTGAGGTTCTGCCGGACTCACGGGCCCACTGTCACAACTCCCATCACTACTGAGTGCTGAACAAAAGAGTCTTAACGCCACTGGGTCTTTACACACTGCGCCCAGTTCTTCGTTTTTACCCAGCTGCCCGCAAAATGCTGTGACTTGGCAGAGATGGACGTGGGGATTAGTGACCGTCGTTGCTAACAGGCAATTAAACATTTGTATACTTCTCTAAAGTGGGATTGAAAAACACAGTTTAGGGTCGGCATTGCCAGACCTCAAGTGACTACAATTATGCACTTGTTTACATGAATATTGCAATGTTTTGTTGATGAATTAATGGGGATATTATTTCACTAATGATCCAGCTAAGAGGTTAAGTGCAGACAAAGTGTGCATACAATGCTCAAAGAGGTGTATCACACACATACACACAGGCATGCACAGATACGAACGTAAACGCTCACCCACACACACAAAAACAAATAGTGATGTCATTTTGTGTCAAAATAAAAGGCCTTTAATCTCAACAGTCAAAAGGCTCCTTATGCTCTCTGTCTGCCCTGTAAACACCAACCATATTGACCGTAGCTGTATAAAAGGGGACCTAACTCCAGCTGAAGGTGGGGACCCCGTCCTGGCTAATCCCAATGCCACTGAGAATGGAGAAGGATTAAGAGTTTAACCCCTCGGCCCCCAGAGGATGGTCCTTTATAGATAGAGTTCCATTTTGGATGGAGGAAGAAAAGGAGCAGCCTTGGCCTGTCTCTGCTGGGGCTCCTCGCTCCTCCATTGTCCCAGTCAGGCCAGCTGTCAGTGTTTCTGGAATGAAGAGATGAACCAGGAGCTGTTGAAGAACCCTTCTGTTCCCTGTGTTTGCTGAGGATCTTACTGTGAACAGTCCATGACTCCAGGGCAACAAGGGGGTTTAACATGCATAAAACCATCACATCTCCTTTTTCATCTCCGAGTGAGAGCCTTTTGGTCCAAATCGAACAAAAGCTGCATTATTTACATGGTTGCTGCTTGGGTTGTGGCTGGTCTAAAATGATCTGGTCGGATTACTAGTCTGAAATTCTTTACTGATGTTGATCTCAAGACACTGCAGATTCATCATTTTTAGAGTGATCAAGATATCCCTTAATGGTGCCTTGGTATCTCCTTCCATCAGATAGCTAATTTATAAAAACATGCGCCGACACAGACAATCTGCCCTCCAACTATTTGATCAAACAGATGAATCCCCCAAAGAATATCTACAGGAATATAGATATGGAAAACAGATTAGGCCTTCATTAATCATACACTTTTTGGGCAGGCGTCCAAACATAACCAGCAGGAAGGAGAGGGAGCGAGAGAGAGAGAGAGAGGTACAGGGAGAGGGAGAGAGAAAGAGAGAGAGGGGGGGGCGAGAGAGAGAGAGAGGGGGGGTGGCGAGAGAGAGAGAGAGAGAGAGAGAGAGAGAGAGAGAGAGAGAGAGAGAGAGAGAGAGAGAGAGAGAGAGAGAGAGAGAGAGAGACAAAGAGAAAGGGGGGTGAGAAAAGATACAGAAAGAGAGAGATAACCAGAGTTAAACAGACAGAGAGAAGCGAGAGAGAGAGAGAGAGAGAGAGAGAGATAGAGCTAAAGAGACAGAAAGAGAGAAAGAGAACAAACGAATAAAAGAGAGAACGAGAAAGAGAGCAAGAGAGAAAGCTGGCTGGGAGCCACCACCACTATCTGGTACATGACACACCTGCACTGCATTTTATGAGTGACGAACCGGGACTGGGGGTGTTCAGCAGAGCGTCCTCCCCGCCTTGCCTCACAGCTGGGACCCTAGGTGGTCTGTTCCCCCCACACCTGCCCCCTGGATGCCTGGCCACAGCTGCTGCACCTCTACGACACGGCTGCTATGCAGAAACAGACCTGTCGGCTAGTTAACACCATGTTTTAACAGCTTTGCTGCCTGAGAGGTATTCCTGCGGTATTCCATGTCGTTCATTCGTAGCTCCGAGGGCTTGAACTGACTGATGGATCAAAATACTGTGCTGATAAGGATAGTGATGATGTGTTTGGGGTGTGTCATGAGGCTGGGTTGAGCAGTGAACTCCTTGATAAAATGTTTAACTTTTCACTTTAGTGCCATGTAATTGGAGCGGTCTTCCCCCATGTCCCATGCCTCTTCCTGTTCCAGCTCCCGGCAATTTCTCTATACCTGGAGATCCACGTGAGCAAGCGAGGACTCTTAGGTTCAGTGTACAGACATCTTTAAACCCCTTTATGTGTATTTCCTCTTTCCTAAGCCAGACACAGAAAGTCATTGTTTCTCGCTTTAGTCACAGTTGTTTTTCAGGGGCTGCATTGATTGAGGAGAGGATGAGACTCAGCAGTCTGAGGGTGAGGTTAGTCCATGTCATATGGTTGAGTCAGCTAGTTAAATGGTACTGTATACGTGTGTGCATTTGTGTGGGTGTGACTGTGTGTGCGTGATCATGAGTGTGTGTGTGCGTGTTGGAGTGCCTGGGGCCTGTGTGTGCGTCATGGAGTGCCTGGGCCTATGTGTGTGTGTGTGCACGTCACAGTGCCTGGGCCTGTGTGTGTGTGTGTGTTTCCGCGTGTCTGTGAGGGTGTGGGTGTGCCTCAGTGCCCATGAGTGTGTGTGGGTCCATGCTGTCCACACAGGTGTACGAGCCTGTGTGAGGGTGTGATTGGGGGCCACCTGTTTTCCCGGTGGCTGTCATGGCGGTGGGGGCCTCCTAGATGTCCACACCCGTCCTGACCTGGGACGGACTCCTGCTTTCAACACCTCCAGGGAGGGGACGAGGTTGGGAATGACTGGAAACACATTCTCACCCCCCTCTCCTCCTCCCCACCTCCTCTCACTCACTCCTTAGTTAGTTAGCTGTGGCTACCGGGGAGAACATCTATGGGATCTGAACTGAATCAGGATAGGCTTTGAAAGGTTCAAAAGATGTAAAGTATAGGGAGACACACTAAGCTGAAACCGTAGTAAAACTTTGCTCTGAGACAAGCTTGTGTTCATATTTCATAGGACAGTCGAGGAACTTATGTGACCTAACGTTTCTGGCAACTCATATAGAATCACAAGAAGAACTTTCTCTTTTTAGTTTCAGTAATGCCGCTTTTCCACCGCATGGCACTGGCTCAATTCCACTGGACTTTACTCTATTCCTTTTTGGTACCAGGTACCACTGCAGAGAGTACCCCATTCAATGTGAATCATCAGTTGTCATAGCGATGTGGCATTAAACTGCTTTGACGTCGTCCCACTCTTGCTGGATCCGTTTGTCGGCAACCGAACAGTGGAACGTCTGCGCTTCCTCAGCTGGCCACGGCAGGGTTGGTGGCTTGGCATTTAATTTAGTAGTCCAGTGAATTGAAAAAAAATGTTTGGCAAGGGGAGAAGAGTCCGGTTCCATGTAGTTGAAAAGCGTCATAACCGGCTGACATCTGCTGGTGTGGTGCTGCACCTGAGCTCCCCTCTCCCGGCCTCACCCAGCCCCCTCCCCCAGCCTCTCCCAGCACACCAACCTCCTCCAGCCTCCCCTGCCTCTGCTACCCTCTGCTACCCTCTCCCAACCTTCCCCAGTCAATGCAGTGTAACTAGTGGGACTGTGTGTGTTCTCCATTTGTCTCTGTGGATCAAATGTCCCAGGGACTGCTCTGTTCATCACCAGGCCTCCTTATAAGGCCCGAGCAGAGGGAGCAGAGCCCTAACCAAGCCCTATTAACCCCTAACTTCCCTCTATTTACATAGGCTCCGAGCTGTGTGCACACAAGCGTGGAAAAGCCTACCCCATCAGACTTGCTTGATTTACTCCAGGGCTTTATCTTTCAGTTGGCATTTTTTCAGCTCAGCCCTGTCCCCCATCACAGCCTTCCAGACCTACCACCTATCTGCTTGAATAACATAGTCAGTTCTGCCAGTCCAATCCAACAGTCAAGGATCGAGGTTTTTCCAATGAATCGTGTGCATTTCTCACTGCATGCCATGGTCTGCATTTTTAGAAAGGGTTTTCATGACAGCCTTGCTCAAAATGCTTCTGAACAGGGTTCTGTGTGTGGCTCAACATGTAAACATGGTGTGAAATGCTAGTTGATTGACTCCAATCAATCTGAGTGCCAAACACTTTGAAAAGTCAACACATTTTTTCAAATGACTGATCTAAGTTATATTCCCCCATGTTATGATTATGTTAAAGAAAGGTAATTACAGTGCAGATCAAAAGCCATGCTGGGACTACTGCAGACACTGCAGTGTCCATTGATTTTGAAAAAATAATTTCCTGGGCTAGAGGGCTGTTAACCTGAGACGTAGGGTTAAACTGTCTTGAAAAAGGTAATATGCTTTTTTTCAGAGATTCAGCCATGTGACCACTTGAGTAAACATTTATTCAGAGCATACCTTGTGTGAACAGTACTCTTATTCAGTCCAACAGTCTCCCCTATTCCCTTTAAATATCTTTCCATAACCCCAGAGAACATGTCTTTGTATCCACATACTGAATTAGAAATGTTTAAAGTTTGAATTTTACTTGTATCTAGTTGAATAAGGCTATTGGATGCTCCTGCATATCAGAAAACGCAATCATATTTCAATAAATTATTGTCAGCTTTACCACAACATGAACAATGTGGTACATAAAGTGGAGTGACATTTTTCGATGTCGCCCACAGATAGTGTAATATAATTAAATGCTCAGACATACTTATTTTATTAGCATGTCGCTAATGGAAGTTACCGGTAACAGGATTGCTGTGGTGTTACATCGGCAGCTCATTTGCAAGGCTTTTAGGTTTTAATTATCGCTGGGCTCTGTCTGGCCTGAGTCAATTATAAATGATGTATGGTTTTATGTAGGAATGGGTGCTGCTATTCGGGCACAGCCATCCATCAAACTGACAACTCGTCCACTTAGCTCCTCAAACAACGCTAAAAACAAGATAATCTGATTTGTTGACATGGCTGCTGAGGACAAATGCAAACTTGATGACTGGAAAGAAAGTGGTATGAGAGAAGCTATGTATCTGTTTTGTATTGGTGAAGCTTCACACGTTTCTCTGAGAGGCACCTTGTGTTTCCATGATTTTGTTATCAGTGTAAACTGTGAATGTCGTGGACGTCACTTGCACACTTATTTCTGTTGGAAGTGCGAGTAATGACTGTCAGCAAATGTATGTTAACTGTAGTTGTTGAACTGTAAACCAGTCGTTTTCTCCTCAGACAATAGTACTGTGTACAGTTTTGTTTGGCCACACACTCGTTCCTTTTAGGCTGGCTAGCTCCTAGTTTTGTTTTGCCAGTTTTAATCCCCTGTGTGACTCACCTGCTTAGGGGGAGGCCTTGCCACAATCTCCCCTTCACAGACACACAGATAGATACACATACACCTGGCTTTCGGCTATTGAATGGGACTGTATGTGTGTGTGTGTGTGTCACACAATCTTTCAATTTTTTACCCTGCTTTGCTTCATCAAAATATACCTCATTCATCTCTCAGTGTAGAATCCCCTAGTCATCTTGCGTCATCGGTGATGAGGTTGACCTCAATCACAAATTGATTAGATCCTTGAATCTCACACAATTTACCAGTCGACAGAACCATCTATTATACAATTCCCATGCCGCTCATAACTGAAAACCTGTCCATAGCTTTACGTAAAAGGACAGAAAAGATTTCTTATTAGAAACATTATGCACGTGGCCATGACAAATCTGTTCATGTTGTAAAGGTGTATTGCTATGACTGGGACTCCAGCCATGGTCAACTAAAGGTCTCAGACGTTAGCTGAAGATAATGAGCAAGTGGAGCCAGGCAGCGGACAATCAGACCAGTGTGTGTGTGTGTGTGTGTGTGTGTGTGTGTGTGTGTGTGTGTGTGTGTGTGTGTGTGTGTGTGTGTTTGTGTGTGTGTGTGTGTGTGTGCGTGGGTGCGTGTGTGTGTGTGCGTGTGTGTGTGTGTGCGTGTGTCTGTGCATGTACGTGTGTGTGTGATGCAACTTGAGGAAGGCGCACAGGGAGCTACAGCAGCCTGTGTAACCAATAATGCCAAGGCCTTCCACTCCACTGAAGCCTCCCCATACAGCATCCTCACAACTTGGGAAAGAAAATTCATGAAAGGGTAATCCTCCTATTGAGTGTATATTTCATGTGTAATATATACTCAATATGGGATTTAATTCACAGTTTGATGTGATCACAAAGAAAAAGATTGACTTGAGGCGGCTCAACCCATTGCTTTCCCTTTTCCAGAGTAACAACACTCGCCAAACGTAATTTCACACTGACAAAAGTGAACGTGACCAATAAGCCAAAGCCCTTTCTCCATCAGAGAGTGGAGGTTGCTTCTGTTTTCTGAGGAGGGCATTTTATGATGCTGGATTTACGAGGCCCCTGTCAATGTTCTTCGATTGGGTGGTGGGGTGGAGCTAGGTGAAAAGGAGAGTTTGTTTCTTTGTGCAGTTTGTAACCAGTGTGGCCCTGGGGTGTCTGGGTAATTACTGGCAAGTCATGAAGCCAAATGGAATGTTTACTCTACCCGGGGGTCAGCTCTGTTATGGGAGCACTCTCCAAAGCTCGACTAGATGTGCAGCAAGCCCACTTTGTTTTTTGTTGTCCCTCTTTAAAAGCTAATTAGCCTTTCACCATATCCCATTTAAGACTTTTAGTATATGTACGTTTTACTGCTTGTAGATGGTATCGTTGCCACTGAATGTAGGAGGGGGTGTCATGTTAAAAGCATGAGGAATCCTTCATTTAGCCCACTGCCTGCCTGCCTGTCTGCCTGCCTGCCTGCCTGCCTGCCTGCCTGCCTGCCTGCCTGCCTGCCTGCCTGCCTGCCTGCCTGCCTGTCTGCATGCCTGCCCGCCTGCCTGATCAAATCTTTACCTGATGGATCATTCAGAATGCAGGCACACAAATATTTCACTTCTTACTTATTTACCAATACTACACCAAAAGTGTAATGTTAAACAACCATGCCATAAAACATTCCTATTTGTAAACTGAACCAATGTCACAAATCTAGTTCTGAGAGTATGATATCAAACTTTTGCTGCTGTCATTGAAGCCTGACCCCAGGCATTTGACCTCTGGCCCCAAGGCAGACTGTGGGTTCACGGACTGGTGAACCTTGTGACTGGGAGGACAGGCCTCCATGATTGGAAACCAGGCAGACAGCCCCGGGGCTAAGAGAGGCATAAACTTCCCACCAAGACTTAACCACGCTACCCCCCTTCTCTACACCTCAAGGCGACCAAAAGAACCACACTCACACATGTGGAATGACAGTTGAGACTGTGGAGAAAAGCAAAATTATTAAATAAAAAAAAATATTTTTGTGTACTACATGTGAGAGCAATTGCATGTTGGGATTGCAAAGCCAGTCTGATCTCTATTGAACTACAACTCTTCATTGACCCTTTCCTTTCAGGGCCCCTGAACTGATGTCACTGGTGGAGATTTACGCTGGCTGGAGCAGAATCCCATTGACAAAGCAGAGGAGGATTTTTTACCTGACATAAAATATAGGGGAATGTCCTTAGGGTGGAAGTATGACCCTGAAAACGTCTGTCCTTTTCCAGTGATAAACGTTCTATGAGAACTGGCCCAGGCATGTTCTAGTTCTCTAAATGTAAGAATTCGAGATTTGTTTTTCAGTCCAACTTGAAGCTGTAAATGTGGTGTTCTGCGAGAGCTGAGGGTCTATTCAGAGTGTTAAAACGATCTTGTTTCCTGCTCTGAGTTGCTGTTCTTGGCAGTAAACACACTGCCACGTCCAAACCAAAGTCTGTGTGGTCGTAATCTCTTTCCCCCTCACTCCAATTTGGCTTTAACGTCAACTAGATTCAGTCACCCTTCCAACATGGGGAACCCAGAGAACATCTTCATTGTGTTTTGAAAGAGTGGGACATCCTATCTACATCTCATTTGAGTAAATCCTTCAGTGTTCTTTGTGGGTACTTTGAACGTTGCGCAGCACAATACCCAATACATGCCTTGTGGATGGTGTCCTAATGTTAGCCATGTGTTGTGGTGGTTTGAGCATTATCCTCGTTGTGGGATACTGTGCATCCGCCCTGATAAATTGCGTATTTGTCAAGAAAACCCTGCACTTTGTGTCTCTCGTCATCTCGTCATGTGGCGTCAAAGCCTGAGTCATTGTTTCCTCTGTAAACAATCACCCATCAAAATGAGAAAAATATGGGGAAAGCAACATGAATGCTATGGAGAGATAGCATCTACCCCATTTCAGTTTGTGGAGGTATAAGGGAAGTGAGATAGTACAGTAGCGACCAGCACAGGGGATTTGGTGAAAGCCCCTCTTGTTGGCTAGCCTGCAGTCGGAGCCCCTTGCGATGGAGATGCCTGCAGGGATAGCAGCCCTGCTTCCCACCACAACAAAGCTCCCCGAGACCTCCTGCTTCCAGGCCCGTACTGGAGAGCACCACGCCAGACATCCGCTGGAAACTAAGCTGTGAATCATATCAAGATTCTCTCGAAGAGAGGAAGGGAGGAATGTAATGGATTTCAGCTTTCCACATTCAGCTTCCCAATGTTCTGTGGATGGGTGAGCACTCTGGAGCCTCAGGGAGAGGAAGAAGAGGAAGAGATATGAGTACTGTAAAGACACACGCAACGTGTTGTCGTTAGGTCTGGTTGAGGCGTGCCCTCCAGTAACCTCCTGTAACAGCAACACAGACTTGTTGGACCTCGGCCGTGAATCGCTCCATCTTTTGAACGAGTGCGAACGGAAGAGGGAGAGTTGTTTTGAAACTCTGCTCGTGTCTGGGTTGGCTGTTCGGCGCCTAGATCCCGTCCGTTCGTTGGTACAGTGCATCTCTCTGGTATGAACCTGTTCATGTGATCCTTGCTTCCATAGGGGCTACCCCTGGGTGATCCAGATTTGGACATGGGCATGCATGTCGTCAGCACACACAGATAGGCAGAACTCTGTACGTTTCTGCTTACTCTCTGCATCATTGGTATGTCAATTCCCCCCACAACATGCTGGTGGTGGAAAACAAACAGATGACATCATGGGTCTGATTAATGGGTTTGCTTTCTATTCTCACTGTGGTATTTCATTTCTGTCCACTGATAAGGCGCTAATGCTTTTTTCTCATATTCTCACGACAACGAGCTAGTGGCCATGGGGAACATGTCCAGAGCAAGAAAAGTAGAATAGTGTGGGCGGGGGTGGGGGTGGGGGGGGGGGGGGGGGGGGGGGATTGTGAACTGGCTGACAGGACTGTGTCAGCATGCAAGCAATTCTATAAACCCCTGATCCATCTGTGATGTATATGGGTATATACAGTCCTTTAAGAAACTCGGATCTTGGATCTTACCTGTCTTGACTGAGGGGTGCGAGAGGCTTTAAGACTAACGCACAGGCGCTTCCTACGTGTGCAGCCCGACAGTCAGCCCTGGGCAGGGGACGATCTGCCAAGTCTAGCGATACCTGTAAGGGAATTACACATCCCGTTCACATCTACCGTCTGAAGGTCTGCGGGCCATGGCCAGGACATGCCAGGGCATGCCCACTGGTTCCTACTGACCTCAGAGGCTCAGTCAGATAATGTCACCAGGACTGCATGATCAGAGCAACCTGGTGAGTGATCGAGGCACATGGAAAAATGGGCGAGACCAGACGATGTCATGTAATGACGTAATGCTCTCTTGATTTCAGGGAAATGGAAAGCTGAGCAGAGTAGGCGAGGGTCTTATGTAATGTACGTTTGTACAGCAGGCAAAGTAGCAAATGTAAATTGTGTATTGTTCGAGAGATAGTTAATGTAAATTGTGTACCTTTGGCAAGGTGGCTAATGTAAGTAAGCCAATTCAGAAGTGTGATTAATGTAATGAACGAACATGCAGGAAGTCTCCTGCATCATTGCCCGGGCAACACTCTGATCAGGAATGCTAGTTCACTTCCTCACCTTCTGTATTTGACTGTAATTACAGACCTGGATATTTCCTGGGCTGATTTACTCGCTAACAGAGCAAAAAAGCACCCTTCTGTGTTCAAAGCCATGTTCGGACAACTATCTAACCCAGTCCTAACCCACTCCTGCTCAGTAAGGGATTAGGAAGCGTGTGTTTAAATACAGTTTTTAAGCTTTGTAGTGTTTGCTCCCCTCTGTGCCACATTCGTTTAAACTTCATACTGCACAGAAGAAAAAGGTGCACAAGGTTCTGGCCACTCTACATAATTGGAAGATGTTGAGTATCAGATGAATGGCCTCGATCCAGGTGTGTGTAAGTAAACGTTCTTTTTTTTCTGGAATTCCATGACTTGAGAAAACACTTTTGGGGGGCACCTTGTGAAGGTGGGGGAAGGTAAACACGGTGGAATGAATGCAGGGCCTCAGAGCAAGAAGGAAAGACGCTGACGAGAGCCAGAGACCAGAGACCTGTGCTAATCCACAGTTACTACAGCACACGCACACACACACTTACTTACACACACACACATACACAGAGGCCTACAAATACACAATCAAACACGTGCACATATATACAAACACACAAACACATGCACACACATAATATACACACTCATCAATGCCAACCATTTCAAAAGATGAGGCCAACAGTATGAAATGCTGATAGAATCACAATCTGATTTACCAGTGAAAACAGAAACATTTGTTTAAGGAAAGACTGCAAACAGAAAAAGAAAAAAACGTGATAAGTTGAGAGATGAGTTTGACCATTTCCCAGCATTAGAGGATATGAGCATCTGTTGATAGTTTAATGGTTCCTGCAGCGTGCCAGCAAGGTGATGTAGAGACGATGACACATACGAAACATGAAAATCCCGAGTATCTGAAGGATGAAGTCATGAAACCCTTCCACAACCATCCAACCCTTCCAGAACATTCCCAGCTCTTCCAAAACTTTCAAAACCCTTCCACAACCATCCAACCCTTCCACAACCTTCCCAACCCTTCCAGAACCTTCCCAACCCGTTCCGCTATCACCCTTTCTCTCAATCCCTCTGTCTCCAATGAACATCATCTACAAAAAAGGACAAGCCCAGGGCAGGCGCCACTGTTAAAACGCCCGTCATTGAGTGAAGTGAGTCAACATGTGGTCTGAAACTAACTCCAAGGTCCTCTGTGTCTCGCAAACCAGCCTGTCGTTAAAAGAGACCGCAGGTCTCTGTGGAGGGACAGACAGATCGTCTCTGTTTGACAATAGCAGTCTGGCTGTCTGGAGCTAGCTGCAGCCTGTGGAGCCTAGTGGTGAAGACCCAAGGACATAAAGCATGCTCTTTATACATCAGCAACACTACCATGGGGCCTGTGTGGGAGCTGGGCCTCGATGCGCACACTGGCTCTCACTTATGAAACGCACATCCTCTCCTGCTGCAAACTAAACAGTTGTGGGTCAGGCACACAGACAGGCACGCATGCAGGTTCACGTGCATACATACAGGATGTCGCCACTGCTTCACAGTTTCAAGTTTAGAAGTTACTTGGTTTGTTAAAAGGAAACCTCAATCGTACTTGAAATACAAACAGTTGATGTAGCTCTTGTTTTTTGAAATGTCATTACAGTCTCGGATATTTCATTCTCCAGCCAAACAATAATTTTGTATATCTCTTGTGGTTCTCTGCTTGTTCACATAGTGATCTTAACAGTCATTCCTTTAATGTAAATGTAAACTGACTCTCTTCTCAATCACGAAGCAGTTCATTAAACCTCCCTCCTCTCATATGAACACAGGGAATTCCTCTCCTCTGAGTTTTGATGTGACCTAAATAGAAGACCACACCTACAAGTCTGGAAACATGAGCTTCACCAAAGTACATGTAGGAAATTATATTCTCCGAGTGAAACCATATGACACGTTGCCTTGTATTCAGCAACAGCACGAGAAAAGGTGTTAGCAGCGGCACGTTCTGGGACTAGCGAAAACTAGCAAAAGTGTATTACGATCCTCACTAAAGAGAGAGGAGGGCTGATGGGGCAGTCCCAGACCTCAGCGTGAGGAGAGATTAGATTCCATGCACGTTTTCTGCCATCTCGCTGGCCGGGCTTGTTTACATATTTTGCGAGGATGATGACAGATTGCTGTCAGAAGATGTGGAAATGTGAAGCCCGCGTGTGGGTTCAGCTACTGCCATAACCGGAGGGGTGTCTGTCTTACATGGTTTCATGCAAACTCCAAATGCCTGACGATACTCCTCAGGCATTTGCACATCCTCTGTCTGGAAAAAGTATAGCATGGATTAGGAATAATACCGAAATAGTGGAAATACAATATATTTCCAGCACGTCTGATTATATGAGCTCATATTGTACCAAGAGTGTGATTTATGTGACCTTAGACTGAAATTGAGTCGAAACAGAGTTGAGTTGTATTCCATTTTGTATCCAATCAAGATATCTGATGAAGTCTGCAAGACCAGGACATCACAGGGTTTGACGGACTAAACAAAACAAATTAAGTGGAACTGAGGAGTGAAAAGATTCAGAGTTTAGCATTTAGACTGTCTGGGAGGATGTTCCTTCTCAATTGAAAGTCGACAGGCACCATTGCTTCCTGAGTCATTTGTTTACGTAGGTCTCCGTGACAAGTTCCTTTTCAAGGCCTTCCCTGCCATTATTCATCGGTGGCATTCAATTTGTCATCGTCGTATTCCTAGTCATCTGTTAATGTGAGGAGCCATACACAACCAGACGCTGCTCAGCCCTCTTGGCTGGGACGGTTTGTTTCTGTTATGAACAGACGCATCTCCATCACACCTCACTGGGCTCACATCCATCCTCTCCCTGACACCATTCAGGCACATTTCTGTTATTAACTCCTGGCTTATAACATACAGTAAACATATAAGCTATTATATATTATTATTATAAGCACCTGCCCACCAAGGTAAATTCCTTGTTGTGTAAACTACTTGTCGATTAAACTTAATTCTGATTCTGCATTTTGTCTTAGTTTCTTTCCCCAAAATGTAGTTCTGTTTGCCTCTTAATAAATGCTTAATATATACATTTGATTGATACATAATGTTGTTAACCACAAATACATATGTACAGTACTGTATATACACATTTTTTGGGCATCTATCAAGAGGTGAATTGAAAAGCAAACTGAAACGGGGTATAAAGCAGTGCCTGATAGACAATAATAAGTAAATAGCTGAGATTCTCCTCTTGAAAACTAAGTAGGAAAGCCAGCTCTGTCCTATCCCTAACCCAACGTCCAACCCAACTCCCCAGTATTCCCTAGTCTGCATCAGAGACCTGTCAGAGAGAGGATGGATGAGGCTAGAACCTGGGGTTGCTGTAGCGTGGAAACAGCTATACACACCAGCTGACCTCTACATACAGCCCCTAACCCTGTTACAGCCTGATCCCCAGCCCCAAGCCCCAGCCCCCAAACCCCAGCCCCCAAACCCCAGCCCCCACCCCAGCCCCCAAACCCCAGCCCCCACCCCAGCCCCCAAACCCCAGCCCCATTACAAGGTGACCTAAGAATCACTGAACATTACCACCATCCACACCACAAGGCTGTAGTCTGGTAACACAATGCTCAATCATCAAATGTGATTTTTATTGAATCAAACATATCTTTTGAAACTCAAAACTGCACAATGCTGTGCTCGTATTATTTTAAACTGTGTTCACAAAAATGTTTAACATTATTTCTGTATTGGATGCCAATTTTCCAAATTGAAATACGGCTTTTCGCAAGTTCTGACTGCTTGTGGGGTTTGAGAATGTAAAGTTATTTCAGCTGTGGTTCTTGCTGAGGTACATGACCGTAAATCCTGAAACACAAATCTAACCATACACTGTACTGTATCTGAGAAGGCTGTCCGACATCATTTGTGTTTAAACCTTAAATTTGTGATTTTGAAAAGGACACACATTGAATCATTCAAAAATAGTGAACACCATCAGTCAGCGAATCTTACTCGTGAGTAATGACTACCTTTATCAGCCCTATACAATGAATCAGGGCCTCATTAACTGGCTGTACGAATGCAATAAGTCACGCTAAATGGATTCTTGAATTGCAGCACCCCTTGAAATGAATAAACTGGATGATTATTAACGTATTATCAATAATTGATGCCACTGTCACGTTGAAACACGGTCTTGTCTGTGATGGTTGTATTGGATTTTGCTTTTACTGTAGCAAAGAACAGTGCAGCTAGTGTAGTTTAGTGCTGTTTATTTAAAAATCGACTCTTGCCATTGGCTTGCTTTTATTACTGTAACTCTATTGTCATAAACATCACACCATTGGCAGCTTTTATTCTGATGATCAACAACTCTCTCTCTTACACACACACAAACCAATGTAAACAGTCTCACACACACAAACACACACATACAAGACAACATCAACACTCTTAGTCAACAGTATGTTATGCCAAAATAGCTCCCTACCTCTGCTCTCCCCCCCCCCCCCCCCCCCCCCCCCCCCCCCCCCCCCCTCTCTCTCTCTCTCTCTCTCTCTCTGTCTGTCTCTCTCCCTCTTTCTCTCTCTCTGTTTCTCTCTGTCTCTCTCTCTCTCTCACACACACACACACACCCACACACACACCCACACATTTCACATGTAAACAGCTTTACAACAGATTCAGAGCAGACTAGCAGAAACAGTAGAAACATCTCCAGTGTGACTCTTGTCAAATAACTGCCTCATCCTACATGTTATAATCACTATGACAAGTCTGTCATCTTCTGCATCGTTCAGCACCCCACCTGTAGAAAGGAACTAGTGCTAGAGATGGAGAGCATGACACAGCCAAAAGCAATTGTTATGACAGACTGGGACAGAATTTAAGTCACTTCAATTGGTATGTTAGTCTATTGATGATGAATAAGTATGTCTGACTCATCCCTACTGCCGGTTGTGAGTTTTGATTCTGCTTTCTAGGTCACCATAAGCTGCAACAATACTGGACCTAGAATGTAACCTCTATTCATCCTAAAATACACTGAATACGTCCATGCTCTGCTGTATGGTGGATCTTCTGTTCAGGATTGGTTGTTGTGAGGAAGGTTTGGGATATTATCTGACCTGGTTTATGAAAAATATAGTTTTTGTCTAATACAGCTTAGCTTGGCCTCCCCCTGAGAAGGGTGTGTGTGTGGTGTGTGTGTGTGTGTGTGTTTGAAAAAACCCAGTTGAAGGCTTGCCTGTGCTTTTCTCCGTAGGGCTCCACATGCTGTGGGACTCCACTCTGGAGTAAACCGCCCCCAAATATAGCAACTGAACAATGTGCTCTGACATGAAATTCAACATCCAGACCACCCTCTGTTCAAAGCTTCTTAGTGAACTCTCATTATCCTCTGTCCACCTCACCTACTGCAAAACTACCTGCAGGATGAACGTGAATGTGGAGCCTCCCTCTCTTTGACTTTATTGGAGTTTTAAATCCCATCCCATTATGTTGTTGACAGGTTTGATCCCTACTCATAGACATGGTTGTAACATACACACACACTCTCTTGAGTGTCTGAAGTGCTTGTCTTTACACACACTCTGAGGGTTAGGGTGAGTCTCTTACTTGCCTGACTGTCATATTCCTGGGTTCAGGATCACTCCGCACACTCCTGACGCTGTTTGTAACAGACAGGGAGTGTTGGGTTAGCATAACAGATGGACACTTTGAGAGGACAGAGAAGTCCGTTGACAGGGATGCACACACACGTTATGCTTCACCACCAGACTGACAACTCCTTTTGTCCCCCTGACGGCTTTTCAAACTCAACTTTTCTCCGAACTGGTTTTCCAAGAGATTTTTTGTCCTTTCGTCAGCCCGACGCCAAGGCCCGAAGTATTGTATTCCTGATGAGTGGTTCAATATGTTGTATCGGAAACTGGCTCGTGTGTGAGGCGCCCTGCAGATCCAACCCACTCTCCTCGGATGACACGTCACACTCAAACTGACTCCCAGCTTCTGAGAGATGGGTTTCATCAGTGGGTACTATCCATCACTATTTCTGGAATCGCAACTGCCTACGTCTTGTTTCTCCTCAAAACATTTATCAAATTTTGTGCCGCATACCAGCTTTTGTGAATAAGTCGTATATATGATAATGGTGTTTGGCTTCAGTTGTCACAGGAGACTAGTTGTTAATGGTGGCACTATGACCCTTACTCATTTGGACAAGAAGACTAGTCATCTGGACTCACCCGGGGTACATATTAATACAGAACATGCTCTCAAGGACCGTACATATACAAACACACACACACACACACACATACAGACCCTCTCCCCCCACACACTCACAAACAAACACACACACACTCATTTGAGTTTCTTTAGTCAATGACAAACAGTGTCATCCACCAAAGGGATCCGGATTATGGGATATGCAAGTCATTTGGCGTGTGAGATTCAAGTTATTCTGTGGAACAGGTGCCAGGCTGGTCTGGGTTAAATCTGTGTTTCCAGGTTCTGGTATCTCTGGGGAGACCCTATTCTATGACTCATTAAAAGTATCCATAGCTGAGAGGAGGGGATCAAGGATGAGGCTCAAACAGATCATCCACAATGGAAACAGTTAATGAGAGTGATGCACAATGGAGGTGACAGAGGACATGGTAATGATGTGCAGTGACAATGGCGACATTTGGATGCAAGCACTCATGCATGCATTCCTCCCATTGTCCTGTTTGATTCATTTCAATCATGCAAGGCAAGTGTTCCAGACGGAGCCAGCAGCACTTAGGCACCATGGACACCATGTGCCATACAGGACTACACACATGGCCCCAGTGGACAGAGACTGGTTTTGATGGGAGAGGAATGTTTTAGTTTAGAAAGAGCTAGAGAGATGGGTGGGAGGGAGGGAGGGAGATAGAAAGAGGGGGAAAGAGAGAGAGAGAGAGAGAGAGAGGGGTGACGCAAGAGCAAAGCTCCTGTGTTTGCCACCTGCCTTTTAATCGATGCTCCTGTGCCTTTGTATCAGCAAGACACATCTGCTCATTAGCGCTGGGCTGGCGAGATGGTGTCCAGCACCCTTCACACGTAGGAGCTGCTCACTTGCCTGTCACTGAACCAGCTACACATGCCCACATCACACAGTTTTTATTCTAAATGCCAGGGTCTGAAAAGCTGGTGTTAAAAGCAGACCTGGGATGTCATGCCAGAATAAAAGTACAGTACAGAACAGGACACTGTCAGAGTACAGATAACCCACTATTGGTTCCAAGAATTAATCAAAGGAATTTACAGTGTAAAAAAACACAGAGAGAGAACATGGGAACATCATATCATTTGTTCTCTTCGTGCTTAAACCAGACTTATGTGCCTCAGTTTTGTTTTGGAATACCGTTGGAACTACGCACTTCTGATCCTGGATTTTCTACTAGACGCAGTATTTGTACATCGCTTTGGTTGAAACCGAATGCTAATAAATCAAATAAATCAAATGTAAAATGTCAGCTTTGTTCCATCAGCTGCGAGCCACAGCAGTGGTGGTAAGTGGAGTGAGTTGAGCTAAATTACCACTCCCCTCCTTGAGGCCGGTCCCTTTGAAAACCAGGCCTTCTGGGTAATGTAGTGTTTCTGTCTAATTAGGGCTGTGTGGAAGGGCTGTATCACTCCCCTATAGCGACTCGTCTAGCCTTGTTACTGTCCCTAACCTGAGACGAGAAACTTGACACCACCACCCTCCCGCCCCTAGGAACTCACACACACACACAGTCCCCACGGTGTTTTATATGTCGGCTGACACACTTTCCATTCACGGCCATGAAGTAGCATCGAGAGCAACTTCAGTAGGGCAGGGCAAGGGTGTCCTCTGAGAACACGATGTTCCTTCTGTCTTCCTCTTTCTCTGTCCCTTGCTCCCTCGTGTATCTCCCCCTCTCTCTACATCATTCACTTTTGTGTTGGTTCTCTAACTGGCTCTCTTGCCGCCTCTCCTTGTCACTCCGTCTATCTGTCCCTCTCTTTCGTTCTCTCTCTCTCTCTGTCCATCTCGCTCTCTGTCTTTCTCTCTCTGCCTCACCTAGCTTTCATTCTCTCTCTGGTTCATTTTCTCCCCGTCTCTGTCAGTCTCTCTCTCGCTCTGTCTTTTTCTGTTACTCTAGCTCTGTGTCTCTGTTAAAGGTTTGCTTTGACATTTTACAATGTTTACTTCCTCGTCCACTAGCTGACCGCTGTTTCTTGTGGTTGCAAGTCGTCCCAGAGAGCAATGGCATGGTTCTGACCACACGGTCATTCAGACAAACATATGTAGAAGGGAAATGGATTGTCCTGACCCCACATCCTTTGGGTTCACATTAGGACTAGCAAGGCCCGTGAAGCCCTAATCCCTCACTGGCTCCATCTTTGGGTGCCAAAGTAAAACAAGCGCCAGTGGCGAGTCTGTACAAAGACTGGCGTGCTGATAAAGATCTGTTAATGCCAGGCTTCTACGCAGTGTGTGTGTAAGTAGAAGTGTGTGTGTGTGTGGTGTGTGTGTGTGCGTGCGTGTGAGTGTGTGTGTGTAGGAGTGTGTTTATGAGCAGAAGTGTGTGTGTGTGTATGTGAGCAGAAGTGTGTGTGTGTGTGTGTGTGTGTGTGTGTGTGTGTGTGTGTGTGTGTGTGTGTGTGTGTGTGTGTAGGAGTGTGTATATGAGCAGAAGTGTGTGTGTGTATGTGAGCAGAAGTGTGTGTGTGTGTGTGTGTGTGTGTAGGAGTGTGTATGTGAGCAGAAGTGTGTGTGTGTGTGTAGGAGTGTGTAGGAGTGTGTAGGAGTGTGTATGTGAGCAGAAGTGTGTGAATAGACGTGTGTGTGTGTGCGTGCCTGTGTGTGTGTGTGCAGGGGCTCGGTTTTCCAAGGCCACTGAGGAGCTATGCTGGAGTCAAGTCCCTGCTGTGTATTGACAGCACTGGTCTATAGAAAACATCATCCTGGCCAGGAATTTGGGGAATGGGGCAGATACCTCGGAGGGGCTGTTACTTCCACAGTGTCCTCCATCCGTCCCTTTCTCCACCTCCACCCCCCAGCCGTCCTGCCGAGGTGCAGACAGAGCCTTCCTGGCTCTGGTCCAGCGTGGTGATCCCCGTCCTGGATACCAATCTCCAGGAACATGAACAGGGACTCGCGCAGAGAGAAGCCGTTATTCATCGCCACAGATTCCCCGAGCATGGTACCCGCCACTCGAAGAAGCAAAATGAGGAAACATATAGTAACACTGATACACGAAACAGGTTGACTCTGGCACATAAATCCAGTTATTTGGCTTTTCTCGTCCCTAACAGGTCTGTAAAATGTAATGTGTGATACATAAAGCGTGGCCTCAGAAGTGTTGGTGACCTCATTT